>NC_133655.1:101569409-101869409 GCF_009905375.1 Apium graveolens | reverse complement strand
TTAGTTGAAATTACATGTCATTATTTATTTAAATGAATAAAAATTTGACAGGATGCATGGTGGAATATATATATATATATGTGTATATATATATATATATATATATATGAATGTTTAAACATATTCTGCAAAGTAGAAGTATATTTTTGAGAAAAATGGCCAAGGTTTATTATTACTACAGTCTACATATCTGGGGTTAGGTTATTTTATGTTTTGTTAATTAATTACCCACGACACGCATATGTGAGGAATCGAATTTGTGCCCTAATTAATTATACACGTATCTTCAGGAGTCGAATTCGTGCCCTTTCTTTCCCAAAGGATATAAGAATTCAGTTACCCGGTCGGGTTGTTTTAGACCAAAACCGGTCGGGTTGTTTTAGACGAAAGCCGATAAAGATATTTGAAATAAGTTATTTCCTAAAATAAGTTATTTCCTACTTGTATATTAAAGGAATTTTCACAATCATATGTGCAACCTACTCTCTCGGGCCCCACTTCTATCATTGTCCTACTCCTTTTTCACATTGACCTTTTTCATTTTGGGCGATGTGAATAGACTAAATTTTATTTTGGTTTGAAAATAATAATTTCCATTTTTATTCCGCAATAAACTTGAGGAGTCGGTCATTCGTGGGGTTGTTTTAATTGTGGTGAAAAGTTTGAGGTGTAGGCAAAGCCAAGCAAGTATCAACCGCAATAAACAACGCCATCTCATCTACTTGAAATATAAACATTTTAACACCAAACTGAAATTCCCCTTCAAGTTATCAACATTCAAAAACAACATCCTGTTCTGTTTAGTCCTCAAGTCTTTTTCCTGTAACCTACCATCATCATTCATAGTAACTTATATACAAATATGTGTACATGCTCTTTTTAAGCTCTGTCATTACCTTCTCAAATACATGCAAACACACATGTAACCTAAAATGTAAGCAATACAAGTTAGGTAACTGATAACAACCTCGAACCGCAATACGATGTTCAACACCCCCCCCCCCCCTTCCTTCATTTAACACCTTCTTCTTTCCAAATACATTAATGTTGCTGCTTATACGCAGGAACCTAAACAAGTAAAAACTACAAACAAGTGTTCTGTTCTGTTCTGTTCTGTTCTTCAACATATACATAATTCGGCCTATCTGTATATTACGATTAAAAATGCAGCTTCATATATCTCCGAGTTTGAGGCATGTGACGGTGTTGCCAGGAAAAGGAGTGAGGGAATTTATTAAAGTGAAGGTTGGGTCAAGAAGGATTTCTTACCGCATGGTCTTTTATTCTCTTTTGTTCCTTACCTTTGTTCTTCGCTTCATCTTCGTCTTAACTGCAGTCAACACCATTGATGGCCAAACCAAATGCTCAACCCTTGGTAAGTTTTTGTGCACATTATGTGTGACCATCATGCATGCATAGCCATACATCAAACTATTTGCCTCTGTTTATTTTTATTTACTTCATTGTACCAGTAGTATTTCTGTTGTTCACCTTGCACAAAATTTGTCGTTAATCATAGAACAAGATGAGATAATTCGGATTAATTTAAAGATGACAAGTAGTTGAAAGGTAATTTTGGAGCAAAAGCTAATTAAGAAGATTAGTATTGTGAGCCTCGAGTCGTTGATTAACTAAAAATGGCATCACCATTTCTATTGATAAGCACGATCAATCATTACTACTGGTAGCAAGCTGTGTGAGAGAATATTAATGACCCAAGATTACCTACAACGGATCAGTTACTGCTTACTCTGTTGCTTAAGTTATCAGGTTCATCATCTATTTCCTTTTCAACGATAGGTTGCTTGGGTAAAAGATTAGGGCCAAGGATTTTGGGACAGAGGCTTGAATCCCAGGTAGTTTCACAGCCCCTATTTTAGTTTGATTGTCAGACTTAATTTTCATGTTTATGATATTATTACTGAGACCGCGTGGGGTGTTACCTCTCTTCATTTTTTTGCCTACGAAAGATTCCAGAAGTTATATATCAAGTTCTGGAAGAACCACCTAGCTCAAATGAAATTATTAGCGAAGTAGAGATACCACAGTCTTTAGAAGAGTTTATATCTGAACTAAAGAGAGAAGGTGTATCAGATGCAAAGACCTTTGCTGTCAAACTCAAAGCCATGGTAACATATAGTTATATGATGCTTCAGATTTTATTAGATATTTGCCTACTTAAATATGGTAAACTTTCTATTTTTGGCTGATGTTTTTTCAGGTTACGTTACTTGAAGAAAGAACAAGAAAAGCAAAAATCCAGGAATATTTGTATCGACATGTAGCATCGAGCAGCATACCTAAACAGCTCCACTGCCTTTCTTTAAGGCTAGCCAATGAACATGCTATGAATGCCAATGCACGCCTTCAGCTCCCCTCACCAGAACTTGTTCCTGCCTTGGTTGACAATTCATTCTTTCACTTTGTCCTTGCCTCAGATAACATCCTTGCAGCTTCTGTTGTGGCAAATTCACTTGTTCATAACTCATTGTACCCTGAAAAAGTTGTTCTTCATATCATTACAGATAGAAAAACTTACTCTCCGATGCAGGCATGGTTTTCGTTACACCCCTTGACACCAGCAATCATTGAGGTCAAGTGTTTACATCATTTTGATTGGCTGACAAAGGGAAAAGTTCCTGTGTTGGAAGCTATGGAGAAGGACCAGAGAGTGAGATCACAGTTTAGAGGAGGATCATCAGCCATTGTAGCAAACAACACTGAAAAGCCTCATGTTATTGCATCAAAATTACAAGCACTTAGTCCCAAGTACAATTCACTAATGAACCACATAAGAATATATCTTCCAGAGGTAAATCACATAATCTGTCAGAGATACAAAATTTTAACTCTTCTTGTGCTCATAATATCAATCATTTTCAATTTGGTGCAGTTATTTCCTAGTCTTAATAAAGTTGTATTCCTGGATGACGATATTGTGGTTCAAACCGATCTTTCTGCTCTATGGGACATTGACATGACTGGCAAAGTAAATGGTGCAGTAGAAACATGTAGGGGAGGAGACAAGTTTGTTATGTCGAAGCGACTAAACAGCTATTTGAATTTTTCTCATCCTCTGATATCACAAAATTTTAATCCCAATGAATGTGCATGGGCCTATGGGATGAACATCTTTGATCTAGAGGCTTGGAGGAAGACAGAGATAAGCAAAACATATGACTACTGGCTGAAACAAGTACCAACATCAGTCTCATTTATATTATATATATTGTACTCAACTGCATTATACAACTTTCTAAGATTTTCATGTAGAGCTACTAATATCGTTAATAATAATCCATTGCAGAACTTGAAATCGGACCTAAGTTTGTGGCAACTTGGAACGTTACCGCCAGGTTTAATAGCTTTCCATGGCCATGTAAAAATAATTGATCCCTTCTGGCACATGTTGGGACTTGGCTATCAAGAAAATACAAGCATTGCTGATGCTAAAAGTGCTGGTGTCATCCATTTTAATGGTCGTGCAAAACCATGGCTGGATATAGCATTCCCGGAACTTCAGAAACTTTGGACAAAGTATGTCAACCCATCTGATAAATTCATCAAAAATTGTCATATCAGGACATAATATAAATGATCTAGTAACAGCTACGCTGGATAGCTTAACGTACATGGACAGAAGAAAAAAAGAGAGTTCTTCAAGGGATCAAGGTTCACATGCTTCATGAAGACAGAGACAGCGCCAGGCATCAAATTTATTGGACTCTACTTGCGTAGAGTTGTTAAGAAAAAATTCTTCATTGTTCATTCATTATATTAAAAGTTCAAAAGAAATTCTCTAACCCCTTAAATAAAATTTGGTAACTTTGAATCTTGTTCTGCTTAAAAATATATATCAAGAACTTGAAAAGCATGAGAGAACAGTAAGAAACAAAATACAGAGAATCAAGTCAGCATTATAGTATTTAGGATAAAGATTAATAGTAAGTTCACTTGGAAGATATTTTATACCAGAGAATCAAGTGGAATTATATATAAAATTTATAAACAAAAGAGATAGTTGAGTTTCTGAATGAGAAAGAAGATCGTAGTAAAGTAAGCACTGAAGTACAGTCAGACTGCATAAAGTTCCGAGTCACTTACAATAATATTAATGGGAGAAGGTGGTGATCCCCTTGTACTTGTGTCTGGTCTTTGTACCTGCAGATTTTGATGCTGTTTGGTGCGTTGCTCTGCAGTGATGGTTCACAGAGGCGGGTGCTGGATTAGCGTGGTGCCTGTTCGGGTGCTGCTGACTGATTTATACTAAGTCCTGACTCTCAGTAGACAGATTCTAATATAGGTGATGTAAAGTCTATGTTAGGGAGGCACCTGCCTTCCTAACATGAGGTACAAAGACCACCTCGCTTCTTTTCATATGAGATGGAACCCTTGTGCGTGTGTGATCTTTGTACCTGCAGATTTTGCTTCTGGTGGGGCATCTTCCTTTTCGATTCGCGACTCTATGTGGTCAGTCTCTAGTATAGGTTATGTAAAACTATGTCAGGGAGGCTGGCACCTGATCTAATTGTCATAATAATTATAATAATAAAATTAAGTAAATGCTGGTTCCACTGCTTCTACGTTCCAACTATTAGGTACTTCTATTCAAATTATGAAAAATAAGTTGCCACTTCCATGGAAAGGTTGCAAAAAAACTTCTTGGACAAGTATTACAAGTATATATACAAGTGGAGTACAAAAAATTGCTCGGGATGGATGCATCTTTTCAATTATTAAATTGCAACAATGAATTATCAAATTTAAACCTGGAAACTCTGCTCCCACGGAAAATCAAGGAAACCACTATAGTACAATTATTCTATTATAAGAGAAAACAATTCAGAGACGCGAATTATTATAGGAAATCTTCAATTTAAATTTAACAACTTCACTACTCTAGTTTCAGTTATATGATCCACTTTAGCATATGAAATTTATTCAAAATATTCATAATTTTTCATTCCCGACAGCAGAGTCAGCTGTAAAAACCAGTTACAGTTGGATAAACTATCAATGTATTACCGTCAATAATAAAGACAAACTAGATCCAAACATGTTAAGCGCAGATGCTGACTCATGCGACTGGAGGACGAAGCACGTGATCCTGTGAGGTATCAACAGAGGCAGGTGGCATGAATTGCCACATGGCAACTCCTGGGTAACTAATTATAGGTACATATTTGTTGCCAGCAACTGGGGCTTGGGCAGCATATGGGACTTGAGAAAACGGAGCAGGGATAGCTGATGGGGAAGGAAAGAAGCTTGGTTGTGTATTCATAGTCTTTAACTGGTTCTCCAGCCTATCTTTCTCTACCTTCAGCCTCTGTTTTTCCTCCCGGAGCTCATTCTTCTCAATCTACGAAAGTAATGCTTATTATAAATTAGTAAAGTGTGCATTACGGTAAATTTGAGTACCTCCAAAAGTAATTGTAGTGAACACTATTCATCGGGATTTCCAAACAAAGGACATATATATATGTGTGTGTGTTTGACCACAGAGACCAATAAAGATAAAGGCAATAGACGTGCACCTTCAGCTCTTTGACCTTTTCTTGGAGATCTGTATTTGTGTCCTTCAAATTCTGGGATTCAGAGCGTAACTGAGTTACCATTCGAGTAGCATCAATTAGTATAGCTGCCTTGTCTGTCTTGACAGGCCTCCCAGGATCAAGGATCGCACCCAATTCCATGAACCTATATAACATACCAAACGTATTATGGTCAAGCTCAAGTGTAGATATGTTTATGGAGGAAAGGAAGATATACACACTTGTCATTGAGCTTATCCCGCCGCATCTTTTCCCTGCAAGCTTTGGTACTTGAGCCACTGCATGTTTCAGATCTTACCCTGTATTGTAAATGCCAATGCCAGTAGATGCATGAATGATCAGTTAAAAAAGGCTATCCCAACCAACCTTTGGCATAAAAATTTTACCATCTTTTGAAGATAAGTTGATATGTTGCATGATAAAAAATAGCCTTTTAAATCTCAATATAATATGTAGAAGCGGCAGAACCACGATTTAAGAATCCATGGCTAGAAACAATTATCAACAAATTTTAAAGGCTGGCCGAGGCTATAAAAGAACATTCTACTGCTTTCTAGAGATTTTCAGTGGTATAAAAAAATCCTATTGATTTCCTAAGTCCGGCTGGGGCGGGAGAGTGGATCAACCCCAGCCTGGTTCAGGAACTGTGTAGGTGGAATTCTATAGTCTATCTCTTAATTTACATATATTGAGGCATGTATGACAATATGTTATGACAATAATTTCACTTGAAGAGAGAAGAAGTGAAAGATATACCTCTTTTTGGAGCCAGCTTCTTTGATAACACCTAAGTCTGAATTTGAACCATCAACACTATAAAACCGATAAGATTAAAGTGAGAAAGTAAGAAACACAATAACAATATAATCATTTAACCAATCTAAATCGTATAAAAAAGGCCGAGTGATACAGCTATTAACAAATCTAATTGATATACATTTTCAGCCCATGTTAAAATTAGTATGCTAACATAATATCATAACTCTTTTAACCTAGTGGTCGTACATTCTCGAGTTACAAATCCTAAAGCCTCAACATCTCTTCAAACTATGTATACAAACAAAAACATTAAGTAGATCTCTAATGGATACTGATGCTGCTTCAGCATTACACTCTTGGAACACAAATAGTACCACAATTTTGAGTAAGGGGTATTTTTAAGCAAAACTAGCACATACTTGATATGCAATCATTGACCCTTCTGGCTTCTAACATCCCCCAACATTTTAGGATACCTTATAATGCCATTTTGTTTCTTACTGATGCCAATTCTATAATTATCATAGGTTGAGAAATCTAGAACAAAACTAATTCTAATTGAATCAAAGATTAAAATATATATATATATAATAAAAAATGAATATAAAAGCTAAACATTAAAATTCCGATAGAAACATAAAAAAAACAGAGCACAAATTATAAGTTTGGACTAATCTTAAATTACAATTACTAACTTAAGCATTGAAAAATGACAAGTAACAAAAAAACATAAAAATTTTAATATCATAATTAAAAAAAAGGGGGGGGGGGAACCTGAAATTAGATGAAGCATCGATATTAGGCCAATTGAAGGCAGAAGCTTCAACTGAAAAATTGGGATCGGGAACAGAGATTTCATCTAGCAGCCCGTAAAGCCAATTAGAGTTTTCCGGTGACGCCATCGTAATTAAGTGCCGGAAAGTTACCAATTTTCCGGCCGAGAGAGAGAGGAGTGTGTTACACTGAGGGGAGACGTGTTTCGCATAAACACGCGACAGCTGGGTTTTTAAAGCCACACTTTACTTTCCGCATTAGGAATCTCATTTTTTTAATTCGGATTTACTATACCAAATAAAACGATTTTATGATGAACACTGTGGTATAGTTTTGATTTGTTTGGATTTCCGGATTAACTCCATGAAATTATTATTTTTTCACGTTTTGAAATATCTTTTTTAATATTATTTTTTTAGATAATTTTGGAACTAGCGATATTCAAAATATCTGAAACGGCAAGATATACTTATTTATCGTTTGAATTGTTTCTGACTCCACCCAATTTGAACTTGAAGTATTAATTATTATAAAAAATAAATATTAGATGTTACGTTGACATATGATAAAAGTAGAATAACAATATTTGTTTTGGGGTGTCTTAAGCTTGACAAATTCCAAATGTTACCATCATTGGTTCAATTTCGCAAGTGTTATGTTTTTTTTACAGGAAATTGATTTTAAAATTTTAATTTTACGTGATTTTGATCCGATTTTTGAACATTATTTTCGTTTTAACTAGTTTGGAAGGAAATACCCTGGAAATAATTCTCAACAGGATTCACTTTTCGAAACGCTTTCCTTTGTTATTCTTCTTTAAAGTAATTGGTAGATTTTATTTTCTATTTTTTCGTAATTATAGTTGTGTCTAAAAGTATTAATATACTAATTAAATATTTAAAAAATGAATATTAAATATGCACCAGATGTGTACTCTTGTGGTTACAGTTTGGAATTATAATATTTCGGGGACTGATTTGACTAGTGATGTCAAACAAATTATATCGCATTTTTCGCAAGTAGGGAGCCAAGTAAAGTTAAAAATAATTTAATTAAAAAATAAATTAGATAGTGGAAGAAGGGGGAACAGGTTATTTCTGAATTGCACTAGGGATTAGCAGCATTAGTTAATTCTTTTATAAAATTAAAAAAAAAATGAGGATCGAAGTGTGGACGGCATCACCTCTTTTATATGTTTGATTGATGATGATTTAACGCAGTTCTAGCCGTGTTGGAAAACACGACTACTCCCTTTCTATATTTGTTGGAAACCATATTGCTATTTCATAATACTTTAATTTAACACGAAATATTCAATTTCCCAAACTTATAATAATGTTTTAAAGAATATCCATTCCAATTTCAATTTTTTTTTTGTTATTTTTTAAAATATCATGTACAAAGTTCAGAACAAACGCATACTTCTCAAACAAGAACCATTACAACAAAACTGATAATTGTGCTCAAATAGATGGACTTTTATCGCTATATTTTAATATAAAAAAAAAAATTAAATATAAAACTATGTCTCTAATGTAATATTTCAAATTTAACTAAATTCCCAGCACTTTACACCATTGAACACATAGGTAACTTAACTTCCAAATACCCACACTTTCAAGTACCTCATTGATCAAGTGAACTGCGGTGCAACTACAATTAAAGACCTCAGACTTTAAATACACGTGTAGTATGTTCAAGTATGGCCAAAGCCACTAGGTCTGCATCCTGGGAACACAGAGTACTTGACCATATTCACAACTCCCTACCAAACTGATGCAATCTGCAATATAAAAAGATATAGACATGACAAATCAAAGCTAAGAGAGAACTCCGTAACAGATTGAAAATTTAAAATCACACCAGGGCTAGTTCTCTTTGTTAAACTATTACCAACGATCTTTGTAATATCAATGCAATCTTAGCTAACAGGTAAAAACAAAAAGAAAAACTTTCAATTATGTCTCAACTCAATATCACATTGGAGAGAGAAATAGCTTCTAGTACAATAATAACGATGGGTAAAGAAAAATCCTATTGCTCATTTCTTCTTTCCACCCTTGGCAGCATCTCCTGCCTTGGTCTGCAACAAAAATAGGGTAATTAGAAGATACGAAGAAAATATGATGGGAAGGGGCGTAGGTGCCGGACGGTGACCTACCTTCTTCACACCACGGATTTTCTTTGCACGGTTCTTCCTCTCCTTGAGTTGTTTCCTTGACTTCTCAACCTTGGTATCAAGTCCATTCTGCCAACAAAAGCTCACATAAACTTTGTGCATTGCAGAAAATTTCATCAAGATGTTGATTTAGATGCTAAATATTATTTGGACAAGCAGCTTACAAAACAATTCTGGTTAGATAAAGAAAAACTTAGTACCTTCTGCTCAGACTAAAGTTAACAAGTTGGCAGCTCTATCAAGCAGCAGAAATCTATTGACTTAGCTTAATATAGTTGCCAAAAAACTAACATCACTACTTAGTAAATAGGTCAACAAATGCTTGTTATTCAATCAAAATTAATCAACACGAGTGATGAGTGTCATTCGAGTAGGAAACATGTACAAAGAAAAGATCATCTATACACTACAAAAAAAAGTTATCCAGACGGATAAAAACTGAGGCTACATACAATTTTTTATCAGTAACAAAGGAAAAAATGAGTTCAACTACCAACCTTCCTAGCTTCCATCTAATAGCAACCATTATGTGTTTAATATATTAGTTGCCTCATCTCAGCAAACATGAGGCCATTATATTACTGATATAATAACCTTCAAATCCCTAAACATGGCTAATAATGTAATAATCAGTTTATAAACCATCCCAAACTTCAGCAAGATAACTAAAAATCTTTTTAAAAAAAATTCACATCTGTTGACAAATTACCAAGCGATGTTGATTCAGGACATCCCATTAAGAAGCCCAAAGAAACTATTTGGGAACAATATTTTAGACTTTGGAAGCCCATTAATTAGAGTATTCTAGAATCACTTGATGATATTAGTCGTGTTTTATTAATTTAGGGAATAGCTATCTTTTAGGGTTTATTTAAATTAGGAATATTGTTTAGGATTCTAATAAATATTGATTGATTATTGTAATCAAGGGAGATTATTATTTTGTCATATTGAAAAGTTGTGTTTTATTCTCTTGCGTGAGAATTATTTACCCCAAAACCCTACTTTTAACCCTAGCCCCCATCAAAGTGGTATCAGAGCCTTTGTTCCCCACCCAAACACCATACTTCTGTCACCAGCAGCCTCTGGCAACCACCCATAGCCACCAGCAGCCTCCGGCAACCACCCGTAGCCACCAGCAGCCTCCGGCCAGCCTCCAACAGCCACCAAACAGCCTTATTCCTGACACTACACACTGCTGAATCAACCTACATCACCCATTAAATCTTTACCCGGTTATTTTCTCTCAGAACTTGCATCAAACACTTAGCACACATACAAATAGACTCCTTCTAGTTTCTGTCCCAGCCCACTTCATTACAAAACAAAAGCCGTGCCTGATTTTGACAGTCCAGAAAAAAAATGGTGAATGCTACAGAGGTTAATGCAATGCTTAAAGAGCATATTCAAGAACAAGAGGAGAAAAATGCAGAGTTTAAACTCTCAATCAATGAGTTAAAAGAGCAGATGACTACTATGATGCCGCCATACAAAATAGTATGAATCAATTACTTGGCCATGAACCAGAAAAAGAGTCACCTAAACAACAAAGAATTCCCGAAAACGGGCCTTTGGATCAAGTCCGAGGAGTAAAATTAGAGGTTCCTGAATTTAATGGAGATACTCGTGGAGATATTTTTATTGATTGGATACATAGTTTGGAAAGTTTCTTTCGATGGCACAAGCTGAATGATGCAAGAAAAACTTATTTTGCTGAAGCTAAGCTACGAGGTACAGCTCGCATGTGGTGGGATAAAGAAAAGGATAACAATCGTTGTGTTGGTAGAGAAGAAGTATTGTTGTGGGACAAGATGGAAGCTTTAATGCAATGTCATTTTCTGCCGGCTAACTACAAGCAACAAAATCATATCAAGTTCATCCAATTGAGGCAAGATAATCTTTCTATGGCTGATTATACGAGCAAGCTTTATCACTTTTTCACTAGTTCAGACTTCAATCTGGATGAAAGTAGCTTGGTTAGCATGTATAGAACTGGTTTGATACCTGCTATTGCTAAAAGAATGTCTGGCAATCTTTATTACTCTTTAACTGATATAATGCAAGCTGCCCAGCAAATTGAGGAAGAGTTTGGTAATTTTGGAGAAAATCTTGTCTGAAGTTACAAGTCACCTGGTTCAATGTCTAGTATTAATCAGGGACGAGTTTTGCCCCCGCAACAGAATTCGTACAACAAAATCAACAAAGTTCAGCCGCCTGATAAGGATCTTAAATGCTTTAACTGCAATGGGGCGGGTCATATATATTTTGAATGTCCTTTTCCAAAAACACCAAATTCTGGAAAAAGAGTAACAATTGTTGAAAAAGAAGAAGAATGTCCTCCAGATGGTTATAACGAGATGACTGACGAGGACCAAAGAGCGTGTGATGAGTTGAAAAACTGTATTGGAGCTTTGCGGTCATCACCCTTGGGCAACAACACTAAAGTTGTCCGAGCACATCATCGTCAACTGATATTTCAGACTAGAGCTACATGTTTTGGTAAAATCTGCTCTGTAATCATTGACACTGGTAGTTGTACAAATGTGATATCTAGTGATGCAGTTCAACGATTGGGTTTAAGGGTGGAACCTCATCCTGAGCCTTATGACATAGCATGGGTTGATAATAGGAAGTTGCGAGTTCGAGAACAGTGTTCGGTGACATTTTCAATTGGAAGGTTTTAAAGACAAAGTTATGTGTGATGTCTTGTCGGTCAAATTGTGCAACATTATTTTGGGACGTCCCTGGCTTTCCTACAATGATGTGCATCATGCTGCTCTTCCTAACACATATTCTGTTGTCAAAGGAGGCACCACGTATACTTTTACTTGTGCTCGTTCTCATGTGCCACTCATACGACAGTCTAATACTTTGTCGTGTTCCTTCTACTCTTATTAACTCGACGGAGTCGAGTTCTTTTCGGCGGAGGAGAATTGATGCAGGACATCCCATTAAGAAGCCCAAAGAAACTATTTGGGAACAATATTTAGGCTTTGGAAGCCCATTAATTAGAGTATTCTAGAATCACTTAATGATATTAGTAACGTTTTATTAATTTACGGAATAGCTATCTTTTAGGGTTTATTTAAATTAGGAATATTGTTTAGGATTTTTATAAATATTAATTGATTATTGTAATCAAGGGAGATTATTATTTTGTGATATTGAAAAGTTGTGTTTAATTCTCTTGCGTGAGAATTATTTACCCCAAAACCCTACTTTTAACCCTAGCCCCCATCAGATGTAGAACAACAAACCAAAATTTTAGATTAAACGAATTAAACGATAGAGTTAGGTAATTCAATCATGTAAAAATAGTACACCAAGAGATTTCTCAGGAGAAATACTATGGATCACAACCCTAGACACAAAAAAGGCTTAATGTGATAAACAATATCTCAATATGCAGTTTACATAACATTTGGAGGGTTACATGACTTAGATTGAGAAAATATAACATAATGGGCTAAGGCCCAGACAACTGGGCATAATTTTAGATATAAGCTACATATATAATAACTACTAGCCCACATAAATATAATATAAGTAAATACGCTAAGTTCTCAATACTAATTATAATCAAGCTGTTAACTAATGAGCCATTTTATCTTCATCCCCCGTCAACTAGAATAGAAAAAAAAACCTACATCACTCGAATTGTAATTAGCAATTGACCAGGCATTCAAGCAAGGATAGAACTTATTGTTGTTGCAGTTGCCACTAAGTGAACGATATGAATTTGTAGACTGAGGCCATATGCAAATATCTTTTTTATCAACAAAAGATGAATTTTATTACGAAGAAAAGGTTTAGGCTAGAGCTCACGAAAATTACAAAACACTTCTTTTAGGTAAAAAAAGGTCGACTAGGAAAACATAGAAACCCACTTTACATAAATAAATTCAACCAAAAAACGAATATCATAAGATGTGGTTACTAACTTACCCTGATGAGTCTGTACTTTGGTTCATATTTCTTAGCACTCTCAACCGAGTCGTAAATCAACCCAAACCCAGTTGACTTTCCACCACCAAAGTGGGTGCGGAATTTGAAAACAGATATTGCTTGTGTGTCCTTGACCGAATACAACTCAGCCAATTTCTGCTTCAACTCAGCCTTCAAATGCATAAATTAAATAAATTAGCAAAACTTCATTACAAAAACAAAATCCTCACACGATTTTATCAATCACAGTTATTCCAGTGAAATTACCTTCGAGACATTAGCTTTTCCGGGATGAAGAACATCGATGATCTGCACTAACAGACAATTCAAAAACCATTACAATTTACAAATAATCAGGTACCGTATCCCAAATCAAGGCTTTGCTAAATTTGATTGTTTTTCATATAGGAATTTGAGAATTATGTGTGTGTGTATGTGCATATCTCTACTAAATTACTAACGCATTTTTAATTGGAACATGAATAAACTAAAGCTTAACATAAAAGGTCACAATGTTTACAGTACACTATTTTATTTCAATCAGCCATTATAATTAATTGGACTAAAACAACAAAACAGAGGTTGTTCAGAAACAAATTTACAAACTAAATTACACAAATCATGGTTCGTAGAGAGAGATGGGGAAGGAGGGAGAGAGAGAGAGAGGGAGGGAGAGGGAGGGGGAGAAAGGGAGGGAGGGAGAGAGAGAGAGAGAGAGAGAGAGAGAGAGAGAGAGGGGGAGCGGGAGGGAGGGAGGGAGGGAGAGAGAGAGAGAGAGAGAGAGAGAGGGAGAGAGAGAGAGAGAGACGTACGAATTGCTTCCTAGAAAGAAGCCTGTTGGTCATGAACTTTCGGGTTCGGATTGTAACATTTTTGTCCGCCATGTATGTAAATATATTTTACGACTACAGCAGAGAGCAAGAGCAGCGGCAGCAGACAATGAAACGCAAATGTAGCGGTGGCGAGCTACTAAACCCTAAGTTTTTCATTTATTATTGTAGATGTATATCACAATGGGCTTCAATTGGGCTTATAATTTTTACAAGGCCCACATACCATATTTATCTTTTTATTCAAATTAATAAAGAGAAATCCTATAGTTGTATAACTTGTATTTATCAAAAAAAAATATCCTAAAGTTGTATCATATAAAATTAAAATTAAAAAGAATAAATTAAAAAGAAATTATTATATCATATATATAATTGGAGTAAAGGAGTTGTGGTGGTAAATTTTTTATATTTTGGTCGTAAGGGTAAATTGGTAATTTAATAATTATTAATATGAAATAGAAAAAAGACTTAATTGCAGGAATGTGAACTGAAATATAATTTTTTTGCACAAAAATAATTGACCTATAATAATAGGCGCCCGCATGACTTAAGTTTAGTTTTTCAAGGACTCGATTGCATTCTGTTAGTTGTATCAAACCGACGTTACTTTTGAAGGGGCAAAATTGGAATAAAGTTATTCTACCTTCTAATGTGATACAATCAGAGTTGTGTGTATATATTATCACATATATAACTAAATGGTAACATTTAAGAACCAAATTAGCACCCCTAATCGTACTACTTAATCCAACTCAACTAATTGTATCAAAACATTTTTTTAAAACATACGTGAAGCAAAAAAATTCAGGTAGATTTAAATTGCTTTAATTAAATATGTAAGATGTCAAATATAAATACTTAAATATACTTAAATATGGTCGAAGGGAAGGGGATGTTGGTGGTTGGGGTTGGTTGGTGCTTCCTGTATTTTCAAAGAAGTGTATTGAGAGGTGTTGGGGTGGTGTAGTTGCAGGGGGCAGGAGAGTGAGGTCTTACGTTTTTGATGGGGGGATTTTGGTTTATTTTTCGGGTTGTTTTCGGAGATTTAAAGCTGGGTTTTTGGTGATATAAGCTTGGAGTTTTATCTCGAAAGGTTAGGTAAATATTTCTGGGCTGTGGTTATTTGGGTTTTGTGTTCTTATGCAGGTGAATGTAATTTCTTGGGACAATTTTGTGGTATGCTGTGTTGCAATATTCCAGGTTCATTAGCTTGGTTTTTTATGGTTTATCTTGAAGTCTTGAGGGTTTGGTTATATATATCTAAATATATAAATACAACTGAAATTATATCAAATAAGTAGCTAAAATCATTATTTTCCAATTTTACCCCTTCAAAATTAATGTTTGTTTGAGTCATGTGACGGAATTCAATCGGGTGGTTAAAAAATTAAACTTGAGTCATGCAGGTGCCTATTATTTGTGCAAAAAATTTATAACTCGGTCCATCTCCCTACAATTAAGTCTAAAAAAACAAGTTATTTTGTCCGTTTGGGAAATCTTAAAATAAGTAACTTATGACTTAAAATGATTAAGTGCGAAATAAGTGATAAGTTGATAAATACTTATAAGTTCTATAAGTGTTTGGATAAATTTACTTATAAGTCAGAATTTTTTTTACTTAAATGAATTAAAACAAATAATTATTAAATATAATTATCTTAGTTCATGAATCTTAAATTAGAAAATATTTAAAAATTTATATTTTAAAATCAAAACTTTAGAAAAAAGTGAAAAAATGAAAATAAGTTGGAAAAAAGTACGTCACTGCCAACTTTCAACTTATCAGCTTATAAGTTGTAAATTCAGCTTATAAGTTGGGTCGACAAACACTCGTTGATAAGCTGTTAAGGGCTTATAAGCCATAAGTGGCTTATAAGTAGCGTGCCAAATAGGCGTTGGCCCTATCATAAATATCTATAAAACCTCCAAAACACCGTAAGAATGCGCATGAAACGGGAATGAGAAATAAGCACGATCATATAACCTCCAAAACACTATGGACATACGCATGAAAAAAGGGAATGACGAATAAGTTGTCTTCTCGCTGCAAATAGGGTTGAGCATTCGGTCGGTTCGGTCCAAAACCGAATGATCATTTTTTGTTGGACCGAACCGAATCGAAATTATATTATGGACCGGAGTGAACCGAAATAATTCGGTTCGGTTCGGTTTTGGACTGAACTGAAGGGTTTCGAGCACATAAACGCAACGGAAACAGTAATTAAAAACGTGAAAAACCATAATTTTCAAAACCTGCTGCGGGATCCATGTGAAAAACAAATATTTAATTCGTAGATCAAATTGTTTACCTTAAGAAGCTTTATAAATTGGTTGAATAATGGAGATTCAAAGATTGTTCAATCACCACACATCTCGCTCTCGCGATCTACGCTCTATCAGTATCCACACGAATGCTTAAACTCAAGGATTGGATATGTACTAGCACAAACTCGTTTCTTCTTGCTCTCTCCATCTTCTCTCTTGGTGGCTAGAGTTTTAGTAAAAGTCTTGCACACAAAATCAGCCACACAAGAGATATTATATAGAGAGTAGAAAAAAAATTATAACTCTTAACTAATTAGAAGTTATTATTAATTCGAAATTTCTATTTGTATAATAATTAAGTCACACTTAATTATTTAACAACTGAATTTCATAATTAATATTAGTAAATTCGAATATCAATAAATATCTAATTAATTAAGTTATACTTAATTAATATTATAAATAATTCGAATTACTTTAGTTTAATTTAAATCCAATTTAAATTAAATAATCTGTCAAGCATTCTTTCTGTGTGACCCTATAAGTTATTATTACGTTGGGAATGAATTTTAAATCTAATTTAAAATCGTAAACAATGAGCGGCATCTATTAATACATCATTGTTATCCAAGTAACAATAATTAAATCAGTGATCAATTAAACCTTTCGTGAATAATGTACAATGTAATATAATCCCTTTAAACACATATTATAGATTAAACTAGAGGCATGTAATGTGTCATCCTCATCAATGTTTAATCAAGGTTTCCTTGATCAATGAGTAGACTATCATATCAAATCAACATTTAAGCGTGACCACGCATTTCATAGTCCAGCTCACACAAGAGGGCAACAATATTACTCCTAAAATTAGGAGGGTTAAATCTCATCTAAATCATTCATATTTCTTATACGATTTATAATATACCCAATGTCCACTTTTATCATTACCCGGTCAAGGATAACTTTTAATAGAATCAGTGTATATTAATTCTCGTATAGAAATATAATGACTTCGGGTCTAAGGACCATTACATCATTATCACTGTAAGAATTACTTATAACACAACAGACATGTAGAATCTCACATCGGGTATGTCCAGCACCATGTACATTTACATATGCCTATATTTTTTACTTTAGTATCACTATACATATGATCAATGAGATGTGATCATCAGTTAACAAACACACCAGTCTTAATGCATTATTATTGTCCCTTAATAATACTACTCGACTAGGGACCTTTAGGAATATTGATACTATTCTCATAATCTCATTTTTAAGTCACGTACTTAGAGATTCAGAATTGCATATCATATTCCAAGAACATTTATTAATCTAACATTTATATCATAGTAAATTAAGAATTAATAAATTATGAAGGGAATAATCGATAGAACATAAACAATAATAATCCAAATGACTTAAACTAAAACATCATTGTGTTATCTGTAGGTCACAAATACTAACAATCTCCCACTTGTATTAGAGCCAATCACCCATGTATCTAATACTCATGGAACTAGTATGACCATCGTGCTTCTGATGCGACAAAGCCTTAGTCAATGGGTCTGCAACACTATCATTACTATGCACTTTACATTTATATCTTCTTGATCATTAATCTCATTAATAAGGTGATATCACTTAAGGACATGCCTAAACAGTCTCTTTTGCTGTTTCGAAAGCATCAATATATTCCGCTTCCATGGAATCATCAACGTTCTTGTTGTGAACTATTCAAGCTAACATCAATTATATTTAGATAAAACACAAACCAGACATAGACACATAATCATCCTTGTATATCCAGAAATTAGGTTCAGAAACTAGTATCATTGTAACCCTTTACAACGAGTTCCCTATCTTCTCCATACACCAAAAATAAATCTTTAATCCTCTGTAAGTACTTAAGAATATTCTTAAAAACTATCAAGTGACCATCACCTGGATTAGACTGGTATTTGATCGTCATGCTCAAAGCATACGAAACATCAGGATAAATACATATTATTGTACATATTATAAATCCAATTGTTGACGCATCTGGAACTTTCTCATACAGCCCTGATCATCATATAATTTATGGGGCAATTATCTTTTGAGATCACTATCCCATGAGATATCGAAATATATCATTTCTTTGTCTCCTGCATCATAAAATGATGTAATACTTTATCAATGTATGTACTCATACTAGGTCGATTAATCTCTTCAATCTATCTATATAGCTCTCGATCCCTAATATATAGGTAGCATCGCCTAAGTCTTTCATCGAGAAACTATTTCTCAATAAAGTCTTAACAGCTTGTAGATAAGGTATGTCATTCCATATCTGTTATATGTCATCTACATATAATACTAGGAATGTCACATGGCTCCCACTAACCTTCTTGCAAACACATGGTTCATCTTCATTTTGAATAAAGCCAAATTTTTTTACCGTTTCACCAAAATGAATATTAATTCTCCTTGAGGCTTGCTTTAATCTATAAATACATAGAAACAACTTACAAACCATCTTAGCAAACTTTGGATCGACAAAACCCTCAGGTTGTATCATATATACATCATCTTCAAGGCTCCCATAAAAGAAAGTGGTTTTGACATCCATTTGCCAAATCTCATAGTCAAAGTAAGCAACTATTGCTAACAAAATCCTGATGGACTTGACCATAACAACTGGTGAAAAAGTCTCATCATAGTCTATACATGAATTTGTTTGAAACCTTTTGCCCCTAGTCGCACCTTATAGGTCTGTAATTTACCATCCATGTCAGTTTTCTTCTTGAAAACCCACTTGCACCCTATAGGTTTTACCCTTTCTAGTGGATCAACTAAAGTCAATACTTTATTTTGATACATGGATTTCATCTCGAATTCCATGACCTTCAGCCGTCTCTCGGAGTCTGGAAGGTTCATAGCATCTTGGTAGGTGATAGGCTTTATCATTATCCGTAAGCATCGCATCACCATTTTGAGTCAAAAGAAATCAATAATTTCTCCCAGACTCATGGTGAATCCTACTAGATCTACGAATAACCTGTGTTTCTTGGACATGACTATTTTTAACATTTTGATGTACATCTTGATCTTATTCCAACTCTGGTTCAATGTTATCATGTGGTTCTCTATCTTCATCGAGATGTATTATCCTCCCACTGATTTTCTTAGAAAGTAGTTTTCCCTCAAGAAACAGTGGCCCGAGCAATAAACACTTTATTCTAGGAAGGATTATAAGAACTATACCCTAGTTTCACTTGGGTATCCCACAAAATAACATCTATCTAATTTTGGTTCAAGCTTGTCAGAGGCTAAACGTTTTACAAACGCTTCACGTCCCCAAATTTTCATAAATGACATGCTATGACATTTATCACTCTATATCTCATACGGAGTATTTTGAACTGCTTTAGTCGAAACTTGGTTAAGTGTATATGGAGCCGTTTCTAGGGTATAACCCCATAAACTGAATGGAAGATCCGCTTGACTAATCATCGATTGCATTATGTCCAACAAGGTATGATTTCTCCTCTCAGAATCTATATTCCATTGAGGTGTTCCAAAAGGAGTAAGTTATGATACACTATCACACTCCTTCAAGAAAGTCTTGAAATTGAGGCTTAAGTATTTTAATAACCCAACTAATTAAGGCGCCTCTAAAAAAAATAATAAAATCCAAACTTCATAATTTAAATCTGATAAAACTTTACAACTTCTCAACAATCCGTCAACTCTAAAAAAAACTAAAAAAGGCCGAACTACTCAAAGTTCCACAACTCGCACTCTTCCTGTAAGTAGCCCACCTAAGTAAGAATACCTGCCAGATAAAAACAAAGAAAACAAAGGACCGACATTGAGCGAAAGGCTCATATATGGATACACAACAATACACAAGATGACAAACAAAATATGATGAGAATATAATTGAACAAGAATTAAAATGATGAGATTGCGAACAAAACTAAATATCTGACTGAATGACGATATGAATAATGAATGAGAAGATTAGAAAATGACTACTCAACTCACAAATAAAAACAAACAATGTTGATCAAAATAATCTTACAGCTTACACATAATATAATCACAAATAATATAATCATAATCATAACTGATAAATTATAATCATACTCTTACACATAATCACGCGCTTACAAATAATACTTAAATAACTTACTAAAATGGGAGACGATCTTACACTTATAGGATGTCCTAAATTTTCGGTAATTGTTAGGACGAAAACACGCGCTAATTTTACACGCAGGTATACGCGTTCGCAAGTAATATAGAATTCTTTCTAGTTCATTCCACAAAGACTCTTTTAGGTTAAGTTCAATTTATGCACTTATGCAACAATGGTATGGTTATTATTCAATGTTAAGATGATAACAAGTTGAGATTGTTTATGACTACGATTAACTAAGTGGTTATACTAAATAACATTAACTAAGAGAATAAGAGGGTTGAATTACTTATATATGACAAACATGGGATTCTAACTTCATTACTACTTCATTCAATAGCCTTTGTTATTAACCTTAGCATGCAATGGTGATGATAACTAATCAGATAACACGCAACTAGTAAACGCCAACTTTCTTAGTACGAATACCCTACTACCAGACATCCACAAAGGAGATAGAAGCTGAATAGACAACAATTATATTGAGAGTCTATATGTCCGTAGAATTTGACAACATAACGGTTTAATGTGCAAGTTATCTATCGTGATTACATAGGGCAAGTAAGATGGTTAAAATTACCTACGAATCATGCATAACAAATACATGAATCTATGCTAGCATGGTAAGTTTTAAACCCCCTATATTCACTTTCGCTTCAATAGAGATTAACACGCTATCTTATAAGTTCACGACGCTCATAAGACGAATAAGCACAACCAATACTAGAAAATCATAAAATCACCACACACTAAGATATCGAAACAAGTTAACTATTAAAATCAATAAGTAAATTCGTTAGAACCCCACGATAACGATTAGCCCATAATCAAACTCATCATCACCGTGGGTTTCGATGAAAGCACGGTATAATAAACTAAGTCTTTATATATTGAATAAATAATCAAAGTACGATAAACAAGAGTAATAGGTACAAAAAATAAGAAAACAAGAATCCAAGATTATAACTCAATCAAAGAATCACAAGTAAAACTAAAACCAAGCTTTTCTTCTCCTTCCTTGTATTTGTGCTCCTAGGTCTTCTCGCCATCTTTTCCTTCGTATTTGTTATAAAAATTGTCTTTAGATAGTCTTTATATAGCATCCCAAATCGTCCAGGAGCTCAGCAAATCGATTTTCTATTCAAATCAGGAATCCTGGAAAATGACCTGGCGTGACCATGCGCTATCCCAGCGCAGGCGCGTTGTCACTCTGCTACTCTGGCGCGGCCGCGCGCTAACACTGTGCGGGGGCGCTGACCTTCTGGAAAAAAAACTAAATTTTCTTCTTCTCTTGCTTGCAGCTGCTGGTTTCTTCGTGTAATCACCTAAGGCTCCATTCCTAACACTCTTCAAGCATAAAATCATGTAAAATCCATTCCTGCCTTTAATTATGCCCTGAAATATAAAACACTACAAAAACACATCAAATACACAAATAAATTGAGTACAAAACACCAATTCGAGCCTTTATAAAGCGTTCTAAGTGGATATAAATGCCACTTAACACACCCCCAAACTTGAATCGATGTTTGTCATCAAGCATAAACAGACTCAAAGAACAAGAAATAAAAATGCATGAATGCAAACTACATGAATGCAACGATCCCCTCAGAATAACTAAACCAACCAACGAGTAACATCTCAACAAATGCAATTATTCGCATAAAGTTCAATTAAACCCCACAACTCAACTCATAAACTAGAAACGTATGTGTGCGCAATTGCTTAACAGATATACTCCCGCGACTAGATCAATAACCATGACTCACTACTCATCAAGACAATCACAAGGTTATAGATAAAATAGACGATAAACTCAAAATGACTGACAATACTTCAATTTTATTATCGAAGTTATACACGGATTCATGCTTTTATTGATAACACATAACAACACAAATATGCTTATTTGATCGTACAATGAGCGAGGTCCACAAAAGACTTATACAATAATACCCATGTAGCGAGCGTTAGGTTAGTGGATCCCAGACTATAAAAGCCTTAGGTCACTAGGCACAAAGTCTCCTAAAAACTTAATAACAGTATTAAAGAGCCCACTCGTGATCAATTATGCATCAACATATTTTTTTTCTTTTTTCTCTTTTTTCACATGATTTCTGAACGAGTGCGTTTCGCTCCATCTCGCTCAACCCTAGACTACTCATATAACATGAGCCGACTAATAGCCATTTGACACCTAGCCACAAAAACTAGCAATGAAATCCATTGTTTTTCTCCAATTTTAAATATCCATGTTATTTTACCATTAAGAGAATATCATACATTCTAGACATAAACAAGTGATTAACCCTCGACAAACAAACAAACCATGACCATGATCTAGCACACAAGAAACCTATAAGACTTGGTGAAATTTATTATTTCTAGCATGCAAATCAAATCAATAGGACTTAACATCACTCGATACGACATCACTACACCCACATCAATATCACAAATCAATCGAAAAAGCAAAATTAACGGATTATGATATAATACACCTGCAACTATATGCAACATACTAACATGCAAAATAAAATAAAAATAACAATAGAAAAACTACATGACAAATATGCAACTATATGAACTAAACTAGCATGAATATGCAAACTATATGAACACATACACAAACATATTCCTTAACTACCACCCCCAAACTTAAAATTTTCACTGTCCTCGGTGAAGGTAATAGTAAGGAATAAGGGCATGCCTACTCGGAATCAGAATCATCACCCTCCGTGGGTGGAGTATCAGGAGGAGGGTACACAACATCCTCACCGATAACTGGCCACTGAATGTCAACTCATGTGGCTCTGAAAGCAGTCCCCAACGCCTGGGTGAGATCATGTGCAAACCTACTATGGATGTCAAGCATCGCATCCATCCGTTTCATCAAGCGCCTATACTGTGCTGAACCTAAACCATCACTCTCCTCTACATCCTGCTGTTGCTGCTGCGAAGAACCGGCCTCCCCCATCTGATGTCTCCATGTTGCTCTACTAGCCTGAGCAGAACCACCAGCATATGTCTGATCAGCTGGTCGTCCTCCCGGCAAATGATCATAGGAGTAACCGAGCCCCTTCTCATCAGCCTTCCCCCCGTACCACTCCTACATCACTGCTATCATCGAACTATCAATCGGGGCACTAGGCAACTGCAGTTGCTCGTGTGTGGGCCAATGAACTCCAACTGTCACACAAAGCTTCATCGCAATCGACGCATACGAAATAGAAATTGTAGTGCTCCCACGCAGAAACCTCAATATACCTTGATATATAACGGAGCCAAGATCCACATAGTCACCCTGCAGTATCCCCCACAATAACTTGGCATGATCCACAAAAACATCATGCACATATGAAGAAGGCATAATATTCGCACAAATAAAAGAGTTCCATGCACGAGCGAACATGTTCATGCAGGAGGCAGGAAAAGTGGCATACCCGTTCGAGCCATTCTTGAACTTCCAGTGAGTATTAGGGACACACAGCGTCGCAACAATCATATCCAAGTCAAAATCCTCCCCGGTCTTCGTCACCCAATCATCCTGACCTGGCTGTTTCTCGGGCTGGTTAATCACTCTCCAAATAGCCTCCACAGTATAATCCACCGTCAGTCCCCGAACCACCGAGTACCCATTCTTGTTCGCCTTCACATTCGCGTAAAACTCGTGAACTACATTCATGGGCATAACAACGGGTGCCTAAAAAAATAACCCAACCCATCTCGAGAATCATCCCCAAAAGCTTACCATCTCTCCCCGATGGTAGAAAACCCCTCTCCTTCGTTATGGGCTTCGATAGCAACCTCGTATACTCCGCTTCAGCCTCCGGAGTATTAAACCTAGGCCTCACACCTCCAACATTTAAAGAATCAGTGGTGTTGTTGCTAACTTGAGTTCGTTATCTTTTGGGTGCCATTGAATTTGAATAAAAGAGAAAATAGAAGTGTTTAAGAGAGATTTATGTGTTTGATAATTGAAAAGTGTGGTGGAGAGGATTGTGTATAAATGTATGTATATATAAGGATTAAAAATTAGGTTTAGAATATAAGTGGGATAGATTATGGAATTAGTGGGAGTAATGGGTGAAAGGAATATGTCCTAAGTCCAATCATGTATTAGGATTTAGGAATAACTTTTTATGTAATCTGTTTTGATTTCATTGATATTAATAAAAGGCTTGTTTTATTTTTATTACGGGCTCTATCTATTTAAGTGTTTAAATAAGATATACCATAGTTTAGAGTAAAGCTTTTTATGAATTATGATGAGATCATAATAGTGAGACCTAAAAAGATGATAACTCTAAACTTAAATAGTTCCTGGTCATAGGATTACTAACTGGTAATTAATAATCTGCAAAGATCGGTACATACTATGCTTGCTTCATTCTGAAGGATGTCTGTTCTCATAGACATTTGTGTGGTGACACTATAGCTAGTATGTAGGTGCTTATTATGGAATAAGTTCACTGAACATGACTCGCCCAGCTGAACAACTGATGGAGTTCACTCACGTGTCAGCAGTTGTTTACATAGTGATAGTTGTACAAGTATCCTTAGACTTGAGGTCATCATAGTCATCTTGTGTACACTGAACTATGTTTTGGTTTAGTTCTTAGTCTCCAGGGACAATTATTAGGGCTCTACTGGGTATAGAAATTTGTACACGAAGATAGTGTATGATCAATAAAGGATCTACCCCTTCCAGTGAAGGAAGCGAATGTTCAAGGCTGATCCGCTTATGCTAGTTCAGGAATCTCTGGCCAGAGTAAATGAAATTAGAAAGGAGTTTCTAATTTGCATAGAAATACGCATAGTAAATGGTAAGCAAGTGATTGAATTAGATAGGCTTGACACGAGATCCATGCCTTGTATTTAATCGGGACATTGTAGGGTAGAAGGAGTTTATTATACAGTAACTATTCACTGAATAGGTTCTTGGTATTCTAAGCAGTGAATTCATATTATCCGGATAGTCGCGATATGCTGAGAAGTATCCCTCACGATGTAGAATAAATGTGATTAATTAATTAATCATATATAATAAATTGGAGAATTTATATAAATAATGATAAAATAGTTTTATTATTATTTATTTCTACTACCGGCTTAATATTGAACCTACAGGGTCACACCATAAAAAGAGAATGATTTAATGGCGGAGGAATTAATTAATAATGGCTAATAATTATTTATTTGTGAAATAAATAATTAATTGGCAAATTTAATAATTGATTAAATGAGATTTAATTGATTATAAATTAATTAAGAAAAGTTCTTAATATTATTAATTAAGGATTTAATTTTTGGAAATTAAATCAAGAGAGAGAATTATTTCTAAAGTGTTTAGAAAAAGGATTAATAATTAAAAGGTGTTTTAATTATTAATGAGAATAATAAATGGAATAATAATATTATTATTTATGGGAAAATTTCAGCTGAAAATTTTGCCTATAAATACAATATTATAAACCCTATTTTTATTCGAACCCAAGAACCCCCAAAACCCAAAAAAATTGGAAAACCCAATTCTCTCCACCTCTTTCCTCCTCCTTAACATCGTTTCCTTGGTGGATACCGGTGGAGTGCTTCATACTTGAGGAGCAACTGCTAAGGATCTCTGATCGTTGTCTCCGAATTATTTTAAAGGTTAGATTCGATCCCCTACGTTTTTACCACGATTTATATGCTTTTATTTGGATTTTATATGTGTAAAAGTGTTTTGCCTTGCCCCGCTGCGTTTAAAATCCAACAATGGTATCAGAGCATAGGTTGTATGCATATAGATCTGTGGTAAAAATTTCAGAATTTTATATGCTTGTATGAATTAATTATGATTTTTTCAAGTTATATCATGGATTAATTTTGTCTGATGAGAAATCGTTTCTCAGAATAATTTTAAATGTTGAACTGGGTTCTACAAGTGTTGTAGATCGTCTGGGTATTTTTTTCATAATTTTAGGATGTATAGATTTTTTATTATGAATTTTTGAAGTTCTTGTAATTAAAATTCGTAATTAAATAAGTATAAATATATGTATATATATATATTTGTATTGTCTGTTGTATGTTTTCTGTGTTGCACGGGGAAAGGACAGAGGGAACAGGTACGGCAAAAGAGAATGTCAGGCGGCTCGTTTTCTGAGGAAAAGCGGAGGCTGCTGCAAAATTAAAAAATAAATAAAAAAATAGGGGTGTCACGCATTCCGGGAATGCGTTACACACCTGTGGCACATTCACGGAATGCGTTACACCTTTTAATGGCTTAAAAGGGTTGTAACGCATCACCGGAATGCGTTACAGGGCTTGTAACG
The DNA here is from genome assembly GCF_009905375.1 of Apium graveolens. Lineage (NCBI taxonomy): Eukaryota > Viridiplantae > Streptophyta > Magnoliopsida > Apiales > Apiaceae > Apium > Apium graveolens. The sequence continues at coordinate 101,842,596 of NC_133655.1, read as the reverse complement.
CGTTCCTGTAATGCGTTACAGCCCGACTGTCCATATTAAAATTGATTTTCCGTGAGTTTCGTAACTCCGTTTTGGGCGTGCAATATACCGTTGGATTCGTTTTTCTGAGACGGATCTAATGGAGTGATCAATTTTAGTTTATATAAAAGTTTTGAACTGTTTATATTTCCATGAAGTGTTTTAAAGCTGTTTTTGACTGTTTTAGTTGCTTTTAAATGCTTCATGTGATACATAGAGATGTATAATGCTTAGACTAATGTGCTAGACGATATAACATGCCTACCTTGATGTTTATTCATGTTTATATATGTGATATATGCTTAGTTTATCATGCGATGATAGATTTAGGTGAACTTAAATGAACATAAGGCGTTTGTTAGACAACCTAGTATAGTGAAATTGTTTCATAACCTTTATAATAATATTACGAATACAATCATGAGATTCTTGTATTTATGAAACACGTAATTGAATATGAATTTTCGATATGAGAGAAAGGATGATTCTGTCAACAACAGATTTCTATTTGTAAGAAAGGGTTATTAAGTGACGCCTCTTGACAATGCTCCACCCGATCTGGGAATCATCTGATTATTGATTATTGATTTGAAATATTTAATTTAAAAGGAAGAATTTTTTTATAATATGATTATGATTGTAACGTAATATAATCCCTCTAAAATTAAATAATATCAAGTAGTAATTGGCCAATGATACAACGGGCTTGTGTCGGTCATAGCCTTCCAACATGATAGAAAGTAGTTCTTATTTTTAAATCATTGTCGTTTCGTGCCATAGCCGAGGGCTTTGATTTCAAAATAAGAAATACTTGTCTATTACATAGAGATGTGTACACTGAATAAGAATCTAAAGGTCGTTACGTGCCACAGCCGTGGGCCTTTGGGGACTGATTCAATTGTACGGAATGTTGGGTTAGACTTGACTTAGAATATTGATTTTGTCGTGCCACAGCCGTGACTCAATTATTCAAGAGACTAAAGTTTGATTAGGGAATAACATTAGATGTAATTGACAAGAGTTGTCTGCCTATTGAACATTACATGGCGTTTCGTGCCACAGCAGGGGTTGTGTAATGGAATGTAGGATCCCTATTCCCACTAGCATTATGAATGCTTAATTTTTCACGTAGGGGGTTGAATAAATTAGGTAAACTAGTGGGAGCCACTTATGAATAAAGACCCGATTCATATAGTGTTTTAAAATGAAATCGAATATTTGCTAAGTGTTGTTATGTGTTTATCATTTACAAATTTATAATATACATTATGTCTTCTGCACTATCACTCAGGAGCATACTAGATGCTCACAAATTGACTGGTCCTAATTATGCTGACTGGCTTCGAAACTTAAGAATTGTTCTCAGGATTGAGAAGCTGGAATACGTGATTGACTCACCTAAGCCTACTGAACCTGCTAGTGATGCACATAATGATGAACATGTTGTGTATCGTAGGTGGATAGATGATGCAAATGTTGCTCAATGAATCATGCTAGCTTCCATGAACATTGAGCTACAGAAGTAACATGAGCATATGGATGCCCACACTATCCTAATGCATCTACAAGAGTTGTATAATGTGGCAGGGAGGACAGCTCGATATGAGATATCGAAGGAGTTGTTCGGTTGTAGGATGTCTTAGGGATCATCTGTGAATGACCATGTACTTAAGATGATCAATTTGATTGAACGTCTTGGACAACTTGGTTTTGCCATGGATGGGGAGCTGAGCCAAGACTTGGTCTTGCAATCGCTTCCGAGTTCGTTCTCGCAGTTTGTTGTGAACTTTCACATGAATAAGTTGGATGTCAGCCTGCCTGAACTCCACAACATGTTGAAGACTGCGGAATCGAATTTTCCCCTAAGAAGAGTTCTGTTCTTCTAATTGGTGAATGTTCCAATCCTAAGAAAAGGAAGAGGTACTCTTCCAAGAAGAAGAAAGTAGGTGAGAAAACGCCGGTTCCACCAAAAGCTGAAGACCCCGAGAGCAAAGTTATTTGCTTTCACTGTAACAAGGTGGGGCACTGGAAGAGGAACTACAAGGTTTACCTTGCAGAATTGAAGAAGAAGAAGAAGGGTAGTGAGACTACCGCTTCTGATTCAGGTATGTTCATGATAGAAGTGAATATGTCATTAAATCAAATTTCTACTTGGGTATTAGATACCGCCTATGGTTCTGACATCTGCAATTCGTTGCAGGGACCAAGGAGAAGTAGGACTCTTGAGGAAGAGGAGGTGATTCTACTGATGTGAAATGGAGCAAGAGTTGCTGCTGAAGATGTAGAATCATTTCATTTACATATGCTTACGGGCAAGACTATTGTTTTAAATAATTGTTATTTTGTTCCCTCGATTGTGAGGAATATTATTCCCATGTTAGACTTGGCTGGATTTTCATTTATTATTGAGAATAATGAATGTTCTATTCTTAGAGATAATATTCTTTATGGACGTGGTGCTTTAAATAATGGTTTGTATATATGTGACATAATTTACTTCAGATTGAACAAACTAATAAAAGAAAAGGGATGATGAAAATCTCACTTCATAGTGGCACTGCGGTCTCCATTTAGTAGACATGGAGAGAGGACTGCAAATTTGCTAGGAATGGTACACACAGATGTATGTGGACCAATGTCTAAGCAAGCCATGGGTGGATTTTCAAACTTCATTACTTTCATAGATGATAGATCTAGATTCGGATATATGTTTGATGAAACACAAGTCTGAAGCCTTTAAAAAGTTCAAAGAGTATAAGTATGAAGTGGAGAAACAACCAAACATAGTATTATAACTCTTCGATCAGATCGAGGTGGTGAATACTTTAATGGAGTGTTTCTAGATTATCTCAAAGTAAATGGTATAGTCTCTCAGTGGACTCCTCCAGATTGGTATCTGAAAGGAGAAATCGAACTTTGTTAGACATAGTTCGGTCCATGATGAGCTATGCAAATCTTCCAGTATTTCTATGGGGTTATGCATTGGAAACCTCAGCATATTTACTGAATAAGGTGCCTTCCCAAATCTGTTCCTCAAACTCCGTATGAGATATGGAAAGAAAGGAAACCGAGTCTTAAACACGTTAAGATTTGGGGATGTCCAGCTTATGTCAAGAAAGTTGACCCAGATAAGCTGGAATCTCGATCCATAAAATGTAGTTTTGTGGGATATCCTAAAGAGACTTCAGGGTATTACTTTTACACCGATCATCGGGTGTTTGTCTCCAGACATGCTACCTTCTTGGAAAAGGAGTTTATCCTTGAAGGAAACAGTGGGAGCAAAATTGAACTTGATGAAGTTCAAGAAGCACAAACTACTACGGTTCAAGTGGAAACACCTGTTCTGACTGAACAACCTTTTATGGAACAACCCATTCATAGATCAGGGATAGTGTCTCGCCAACCTGAGAGGTATTATGGCCTTGTCATTGAGAATGACAATGAGTTATCGATCATTGATGATGACGACCCTGTGACCTATAATGAGGCTATGAGTAGTGTTGACTCAGAGAAATGGCATAGTGCCATGAAATCCAGAATGGAATCTATGTATACGGTATACAAACGATAGATTATATCAGATGGCCAGGTGGAGACCTATAAGGCCAGGCTTGTGGAAAAAGGATTCAAACAAAGGCAATGGATTGACTTTGATGAAACCTTTTACCTGTAGCCCTGTTAAAATCAGTTCGGATTTTGCTTGCGATTGCTGCTTACTACGACTATGAGATCTGGCATATAGCCAGATGGTTTTCTTTCCGAGGGAAATAAAAACCTAGTGTGTAAGCTACTGCGAACCATATATGGTTTAAAGCAAGCTTCTCGTAGATGGAATATCCGTTTTGATGAAACAATCAAAGAGTTTGATTTTATCAATAACGTAGATGAACCATGCGTCTACAAAATGGTTTGTGGGAGCGCGGTAACATTTCTTGTATTGTATTGAAATAGAGTTGACACACATAACAACATAGCAGACCCACTCACAAAGCTACTTTCTGAAAGTCACTTTGATCGTCATAAAGACTAGATGGGTATTAGATACCAGAGTGATTGGCTTTAGTACAAGTGGGAGATTGAAAGGAATATGTCCTAAGTCTAATCATGTATTAGGATTTAAGAATAACTTTTTATGTAATCTGTTTTGATTTCATTGATATTAATAAAAGACTTGTTTTGTTTTTATTACGGGCTCTATCTATTTAAGTATTTAAATAAGATATACCATAGTTTAGAGTAAAGCTTTTTATGGATTATGATGAGATCATAATAGTGAGACCTAAAAAGATGATAACTCTAAACTTAAATAGTTCCTGGTCATAGGATTACTAACTGGTAATTAATAATCCGCAAAGATTGGTACATACTATGCTTGCTTGAAAGACATTTGTGTGGTGACACTATAGCTAGTATGTAGGTGCTTATTATGGAATAAGTTCATTGAACATGACTCGCCCAGTTGAACAACTGATGGAGTTCACTCACGTGTCAGCAGTTGTTCACATAGTGATAGTTGTACAAGTATCCTTAGACTTGAGGTCATCATAGTCATCTTGTGTACACTGAACTATGCTTTGGTTTAGTTCTTAGTCTCCAGGGACAATTATTAGGGCTCTACTGGGTATAGAAATTTGTACACGAAGATAGTATATGTTCAATAAAGGATCTACCCCTTCCAGTGAAGGAAGCGAATGTTCAAGGCTGATCCACTTATGCTAGTGTAGGAATCTCTGGCCAGAGTAAATGAAATTAGAAAGGAGTTTCTAATTTGCATAGAACTACGCATAGTAAATGGTAAGCAAGTGATTGAATTAGATAGGCTTGACACGAGATCCATGCCTTGTATTTAATCGGGACATTGTAGGGTAGAAGGAGTGAATTCATATTATCAGGATAGTCGCGATATGCTGAGAAGTATCCCTCACGATGTAGAATAAATGTGATTAATTAATTAATCATATTTAATAAATTAGAGAATTTATATAAATAATGATAAAATAGTTTTATTATTCTTTATTTCTACTACCGACTTAATATTGAACCTACAGGGTCACACCATAAAAAGAGAATGATTTAATGGCGGAGGAATTAATTAATAATGGCTAATAATTATTTATTTGTGAAATAAATAATTAATTGGCAAATTTAATAATTGATTAAATGAGATTTAATTGATTATAAATTAATTAAGAAAAGTTCTTAATATTATTAATTAAGGATTTAATTTTTGGAAATTAAATCAAGAGAGAGAATTATTTCTAAAGTATTTAGAAAAAGGATTAATAATTAAAAGGTGTTTTAATTATTAACGAGAATAATAAATGGGATAATAATAATATTATTTATGGGAAAATTTCAGCTGAAAATTTTGCCTATAAATACACTTTTATAAACCCTATTTTTATTCGAACCCGAGAACCCCAAAAACCCAAAAAAGTTTGGAAAACCCAATTCTCTCCACCTCTTTCCTCCTCCTTAACATCGTTTTCTTGGTGGATACCGGTGGAGTGCTTCACACTTGAGGAGCAACTGCTAAGGATCTCTGATCGTTGTCTCCGAATTATTTTAAAGGTTAGATTCGATCCCCTACGTTTTTACCACGATTTATATGCTTTTATTTGGATTTTATATGTGTAAAAGTGTTTTGCCTTGCCGCGCTGCATTTAAAATCCAACAATGGGGTGATTGGAATTGATTTGGAGAAGGAATTAAGGGAAGTGAGGGAGGGAAATTCGACTAGAGTTTGTATTTTATTTTGATTTTGATTTTTCTGTTTTTTTTTCTACAGGGGTACAGCGCGGCCGCCCCGCCAGGCGGCGCGCCGTGTTTCTGGAATTCCAGCGTGGCCGCCCCGCTTCCCAGCGCGGGCGCCCGCAGCTACTGTAGTTTCAGCGCGGCCTCCCCGCATCTAAGCGCAGGCGCGTCATGCTTCTGCCAAAACTCCCTGTTTTTTCCTGCTTTTCTACTTTTTTGTGTTTTCTTCTTGCTTTTTCTTCCTTCTAACTCCTACTAATGTACAACAAGCTTGAGTTGCCTCCCAAGAAGTGCTTGGTTTACGTCACTAGCTTGACGTAGAATCCCGAGATCATGTGGACAATAAAATTGCACTAACCACCTCACAGTTTGCCGTATTCCCATAGTAATGCTTCAACCGTTGTCCATTCACCTTGAACGCTTGGCCTGGATCATTCTCAAAAAATTTCACCGCTCCATATGGAAACACAGTTTTGATAATAAACAGCCTTGACCACCTCGACTTCAACTTTCCAGGAAAAAGACGGAGACGAGAGTTGAACAAGAGAACTTGTTGCCCCCGACACAATTGATTTGAGCACGAGACCCCTATCGTGCCACCTCTTGACTTTCTTCTTATACATTTTGTTGTTCTCATATGCTTGAAGTCGAAACTCATCGAGTTCATTCAATTGAAACATCATTTTCTTACCGGCTGCATCCAAATCAAGGTTCAATTTCTTCGAAGCCCAATACATTTTATGCTCTAACTCCACAGGAAAATGACATCCTTTCCCATAAACTAATTAAAATGGAGACATGCCTAACGGAGTCTTGTATGCCATTCGATATGCCCAAACAGCTTCATCCAGCTTCAAAGACCAATCCTTCCTTGATGGACAAACAACTTTCTCTAGAATATGCTTGATTTCTTTGTTAGACACCTTATCTTGACCATTAGTATGAGGATGGTAGGTTGTAGCAATGCGATGATTCACATTATATTGCTACATCATAACAGTGAACTTGCGATTACAGAAATGCAACCCCTCGTCACTGATTATGACTCTTGGAGTCCCAAATCTCATGAATATCTGCTTATGAAGAAAATTAAGCACTACATTCGCATCATTCATCGACAAAACTTTAACTTCAACCCATTTCGAGATATAATCAACTGTCAACAGGATATATTGATTATTACAAGATGAGACAAATGGCCCCATGAAGTCAATTCCCCAAATAACAAAGACCTCGACCTCGAGTAGCACATTAAGAGGCATCTCATCCCTCTTAAACATATTACCAACACGCTGGCAATGATCACACTTCAAAACAAACTGATGCGCATCCTTAAACAATGTATGCCAAAAGAATCCCGCTTGAAGGATACGAGTTGTTGTCTTCTCTCCACCATAGTGGCCTCCATAAACAGTCGAATGACAGTCTCGCAAGATACCCTCCGCCTCGCTGTACGGAATACATCTCCTGATGATTTGGTCAGCTCCTTGCCTAAAAAAATGGCTCATCCCACATGTACCACTTCACTTCATGAAGAAACTTCTTCCTTTGAGCAGAAGACAAGTATGAAGGCATAATATTACTCACAAGGTAGTTCACAATGTCTGCGAACCACGGTTCTTCCTCTTACATCCCAAACAACTGCTCATCGTGAAAAGACTCATTTATCAATTCGAGCCTTTATAAAGCGTTCTAAGTGGATATAAATGCCACTTAACACACCCCCAAACTTGAATCGATGTTTGTCATCATGCATAAACATACTCAAAGAACAAGAAATAAAAATGCATGAATGCAAACTACATGAATGCAATGATCCCCTCAGAATAACTAAACCAACCAACGAGTAACATCTCAACAAATGCAATTATTCGCACAAAGATCAATTAAACCCCACAACTCAACTCATAAACCAGAAACGTGTGTGTGCACAATTGCTTAACAGATATACTCCCGTGACTAGATCAATAACCATGACTCACTACTCATCAAGACAATCACAAGGTTATAGATAAAATAGACGATAAACTTAAAATGACTGACAATACTTCAATTTTATTATCGAAGTTATACACGGATTCATGCTTTTATTGATAACACATAACAACACAAATATGCTTATTTCATCGTGCAATGAGCGAGGTCCACAAAAGACTTATACAATAATACCCATGTAGCGAGCGTTAGGTTAGTGGATCCCAGACTATAAAAGCCTTAGGCCACTAGGCACAAAGTCTCCTAAGAACTTAATAACAGTATTAAAGAGCCCACTCGTGATCAATTATGCATTAACATATTTTTTTTCTTTTTTCTCTTTTTTCACATGATTTCTGAACGAGTGCGTTTCGCTCCATCTCGCTCAACCCTAGACTACTCATATAACATGAGCCGACTAATAGCCATTTGACACCTAGCCACAAAAACTAGCAATGAAATCCATTGTTTTTCTCCAATTTTAAATATCCATGTTATTTTACCATTAAGAGAATATCATACATTCTAGACATAAACAAGTGATTAACCCTCGACAAACAAACAAACCATGACCATGATCTAGCACACAAGAAACCTATAAGACTTGGTGAAATTTATTGTTTCTAGCATGCAAATCAAATCAATAGGACTTAACATCAATCGATACGACATCACTACACTCACATCAATATCACAAATCAATCGAAAAAGCAAAATTAACGGATTATGATATAATACACATGTAACTATATGCAACATACTAACATGCAAAATAAAATAAAAATACAATAGAAAAACTACATGACAAATATGCAACTATATGAACTAAACTAGCATGAATATGCAAACTATATGAACACATACACAAATATATTCCATAACTACCACCCCCAAACTTAAAATTTTCACTGTCCTCAGTGAAGGTAATAGTAAGGAATAAGGGCATGCCTACTCGGAATCAGAATCATCACCCTCCGTGGGTGGAGTATCAGGAGGCGGGTACACAACATCCTCACCGATAACTGGCCACTGAATGTCAACTCCTGTGGCTCTGAAAGCAGTCCCCAACGTCTGGGTGAGATCATGTGCAAACCTACTATGGATGTCAAGCATCGCATCCATCCGCTTCATCAAGCGCCTATACTGCGCTGAACCTAAACCATCACTCTCCTCTACATCCTGCTGTTGCTGCTGTGAAGAACCGGCCTCCCCCATCTGATGTCTCCATGTTGCTCTACGAGCCTGAGCAAAACCACCAGCATATGTCTGATCAGCTGGTCGTCATCCCGGAAAATGATCATAGGAGTAACCGAGCCCCTTCTCATCAGCCTTCCCCCCGTACCACTCCTACATCACTGCTATCATCGAACTATCAATCGGGGCACTAGGCAACTGCAGTTGCTCATGTGCGGGCCAATGAACTCCAACTGTCACACAAAGCTTCATCGCAATCGACGCATACGAAATAGAAATTGTAGTGCTCCCACGCAGAAACCTCAATATACCTTGATATATAACGGAGCCAAGATCTATTGGATTTTAATCGCAGCGGGGCATGGCAAAACACTTTTACACATATAAAATCCAAATAAAAGCATACATATCATGAATAAAAATTCGAGGGATCGGATCTAACCTTTAAAATAATTCGGAGACAACGATCAGAGATCCTTAGCAGTTGCTCCTCAAGTGTGAAGCACTCCACCGGTATCCACCAAGAAAATGATGTTAAGGAGGAGGAAGGAGGTGGAGAGAATTGGGTTTTCCAAACTTTTTGGGTTTTGGGGTTCTTGGGTTCGAATAAAAATAGGGTCTATAATAGTGTATTTATAGGCAAAATTTACAACTGAAATTTTCCCATAAATAATATTATTATTATCCCATTTATTATTCTCATTAATAATTAAAACACCATTTAATTATTAATCCTTTTTCTAAACACTTTAGAAATAATTCTCTCTCTTGATTTAATTTCCAAAATTAAATCCTTAATTAATAATATTAAGAACTTTTCTTAATTAATTTATAATCAATTAAATCTCATTTAATCAATTATTAAATTTGCCAATTAATTATTTATTTCACAAATAAATAATTATTAGCCATTATTAATTAATTCCTCCACCATAAAATCATTCTCTTTTTACGGTGTGACCCTATAGGTTCAATATTAAGCCGGTAGTAGAAATAAATAATAATAAAACTATTTTATCATTATTTATATAAACTCTCTAATTTTTTATATATGATTAATTAATTAATCACATTTATTCTACATCGTGAGGGATACTTCTCAGCATATCGCGACTATCCGGATAATATAAATTCACTGCTTAGAATACCAAGAACCTATTCAGTGAATAGTTACCGTACAATAAACTCCTTCTACTCTACAATGTCCCGATTAAATACAAGGCATGGATCTCGTGTCAAGCCTATCTAATTCAATCATTTGCTTACCATTTACTATGCGTAGTTCTATACAAATTAGAAACTCCTTTCTAATTTCATTTACTCTGGCCAGAGATTCCTGAACTAGCATAAGTGGATCAGCCTTGAACATTCGCTTCCTTCACTGGAAGGGGTAGATCCTTTATTGATCATACACTATCTTCGTGTACAAATTCCTATACCCAGTAGAGCCCTAATAATTGTCCCTGGAGACTAAGAACTAAACCAAAGCATAGTTCAGTGTACACAAGATGACTATGATGACCTCAAGTCTAAGGATACTTGTACAACTATCACTATGTGAACAACTGCTGACACGTGAGTGAACTCCATCAGTTGTTCAGCTGTGCGAGTCATGTTCAGTGAACTTATTCCATAATAAGCACCTACATACTAGCTATAGTGTCACCACACAAATGTCTATGAGAACAGACATCCTTCATAATGAAGCAAGCATAGTATGTACCGATCTCTGCGGATTATTAATTACCAGTTAGTAATCCTATGACCAGGAACTATTTAAGTTTAGAGTTGTCATCTTTTAGGTCTCACTATTATGATCTCATCATAATCCATAGAAAGCTTTACTTTAAACTATGGTATATCTTATTTAAACACTTAAATAGATAGAGCCCGTAATAAAAACAAAACAAATCTTTTATTAATATCAATGAAATCAAAACAGATTACACAGGAAGTTATTCCTAAATCCTAATTCATGATTGGACTTAGGACATATTCCTTTCAATCTCCCACTTGTACTAAAGCCAATCACTCTGGTATCTAATACCCATCTTGTCTTTATGACGATTAAAGTGACTTTCATAAAGTAGCTTTGTGAGTGGGTCTGCTATGTTATTATGTGTGTCAACTCTAATTCAATACAATATAAGAAATGTTACCGCGCTCCCACTTACCCTTTTGTAAATGCATGGTTCATCTACATTTTTGATAAAATCAAACTCTTTGATTGTCTCATCAAAACGAATGTTCCATCTTTCGAGAAGCTTGCTTTAAACCACATATGGTTCGCAGTAGCTTACACACTAGGCTTTCATTTCCCTTGGAAAGAAAACCATCTGGCTATATGCCAGATCTCATAGTCGTAGTAAGCAGCAATCGCAAGCAAAATCCGAACTAATTTTAACAGCGCTACTGGTAAAAAGTTTCATCAAAGTCAATCCATTGTCTTTGTTTGAATCATTTTGCCACAAGCCTGGCCTTATAGGTCTCCACCTGGCCATCTGTTATAATCTATCTTTTGTATACCGTATACATAGATTCCATTCTGGATTTCATGGCACTATGCCATTTCTCTGAGTCAACACTACTCATAGCCTCATTATAGGTTACAGGGTCGTCATCATCAATGATCGATAACTCATTGTCATTCTCAATGACAAGGCCATATTACCTCTCAGGTTGGCGAGACACTCTCCTTGATCTATGAATGGGCTGTTCCACAAAAGGTTGTTCAGTCATAACAGGTGTTTCCACTTGATCCGTAGTAGTTTGTGCTTCTTGAACTTCATCAAGTTCAATTTTGCTCCCACTGTTTCCTTCAAGGATAAACTCCTTTTCCAAGAAGGTAGCATGTCTGGAGACAAACACCCGATGATTGGTGTAAAAGTAATACCCTAAAATCTCTTTAGGATATCCCACAAAACTACATTTTACGGATCGATATTCCAGCTTATCTGGGTCAACTTACTTGACATAAGCTGGACATCCCCAAATCTTAACGTGTTTAAGACTCAGTTTCCTTTCTTTCCATATCTCATACGGAGTTTGAGGAACAGATTTGGAAGGCACCTTATTCAGTAAATATGCTGAGGTTTCCAATGCATAACCCTATAGGAATACTGGAAGATTCTCATAGCTCATCATGGACCGAACTATGTCTAACAAAGTTCGATTTCTCCTTTCAGATACCAATCTGGAGAAGTCCACTGGGAGACTATACCATTTACTTTGAGATAATCTAGAAACACTCCTTTGAAGTATTCACCAACTCGATCTGATCGAAGAGTTATAATACTATGTTTGGTTGTTTCTTCACTTCATACTTATATTCTTTGAACCTTTCAAAGGCCTCAGACTTGTGTTTCATCAAACACATATCCGAATCCAGACCTATCATCTATAAAAGTAATGAAGTATGAAAATCCACCCATGGCTTGCGTAGACATTGGTCCACATACATCTGTGTGTACCATTCCTAGCAAATTTGCAGTCCTCTCTCCATGTCTACTAAATGGAGACTGCAATGCCACTATAAACTGAGATTTTCATCATCCCTTTTCTTTTATTAGTTTGTTCAATCTGAAGTAAATTATGTCACATAAATACAGACCATTATTTAAAGCACCACGTCCATAAAGAATATTATTTCTAAGAATAGAACATTCATTATTCTCAATAATAAATGAAAATCCAGCCAAGTCTAACATGGAATAATATTCCTCACAATTGAGGGAACAAAATAACAATTATTTAAAACAATAGTCTTGCCCGTAGGCATATGTAAATGAAATGATTCTACATCTTCAGCAGCAACTCTTGCTCCATTTCCCATCAGTAGAATCACCTCCTCTTCTTCAAGAGTCCTACTTCTCCTTGGTCCCTGCAACAAATTGCAGATTTGAGAACCACAGGCGGTATCTAATACCCAAGTAGAAATTTGATTTAATGACATATTCACTTCTATCATGAACATACCTGAATCAGAAGAGGTAGTCTCACTACCCTTCTTCTTCTTCAATTCTGCAAGGTAAACCTTGCAGTTACTCTTCCAGTGCCCCACCTTGTTACAGTGAAAGCAAACAACTTTGCTCTTGGGGTCTTCAGCTTTTGGTGGAACCGACATTTTCTCACCTACTTTCTTCTTCATGGAAGAGTTCCTCTTCCTATTCTTAGGATTGGAACCTTCACCAATTAGAAGAACAGAACTCTTCTTAGGGGGAAAATTCGATTCCGCAGTCTTCAACATGTTGTGGAGTTCAGGCAGGCTGACATCCAACTTATTCATGTGAAAGTTCACAACAAACTGCGAGAACGAACTCGGAAGCGATTGTAAGACCAAGTCTTGGCTCAGCTCCCCATCCATGGCAAAACCAAGTTGTCCAAGACGTTCAATCAAATTGATCATCTTAAGTACATGGTCATTCACAGATGATCCCTCAGACATCCTACAACCGAACAACTCCTTCGATATCTCATATCGATCTGTCCTCCCCGCCACATCATACAACTCTTGTAGATGCATGAGGATAGTGTGAGCATCCATATGCTCATGTTGCTTCTGTAGCTCAATGCTCATGGAAGCTAGCATGATGCATTGAGCAACATTTGCATCATCTATCCACTTACGATAAACAACATGTTCATCATTATGTGCATCACTAGCAGATTCAGTAGGCTTAGGTGAGTCAATCACGTATTCCAGCTTCTCAATCCTGAGAACAATTCTCAAGTTTCGAAGCCAGTCAGCATAATTAGGACCAGTCAATTTGTGAGCATCTAGTATGCTCCTGAGTGATAGTGCAGAAGACATAACATAAAAAGTAAATCTGTAAATGATAAACACATAACAACACTTAGCAAATATTCGATTTCATTTTAAAAACACTATATGAATCGGGTCTTTATTCATAAGTGGCTCCCACTAGTTTACCTAATTTATTCAACCCCCTACGTGAAAAATTAAGCATTCATAATGCTAGTGGGAATAGGGATCCTACATTCCATTACACAACCCCGGCTGTAGCACGAACCACCATGTAATGTTCAATAGGCAGACAACTATTGTCAATTACATCTTATGTTATTCCCTAATCAAACTTTAGCCTCTTGAATAATTGAGTCTCGGCTGTGGCACGACAAACTCAATATTCTAAGTCAAGTCTAACCCAACATTCCGTACAGTTGAATCAGTCCCCAAAGGCCCACGACTGTAGCACGTACCGACCTTTAGATTCTTATTCAATATACACATCTCTATGTAATAGACAAGTATTTCTTATTTCGAAATCAAAGCCCTCGGCTGTAGCACGAACCGACAATGATTCAAAAATAAGAACTACTTTCTATCATGTTGGAAGGCTATGACCGACACAAGCCCGTTGTATCATTGGCCAATTACTACTTGATATTATTTAATTTTAGAGGGATTATATTACGTTACAATCATAATCATATTATAAAGAGATTCTTCCTTTTAAATTAAATATTTCAAATCAATAATCAATAATCAGATGATTCCCAGATCGGGTGGAGCATTGTCAAGAGGCGTCACTTAATAACCCTTTCTTACAGATAGAAATCTGTTGTTGACAGAATCATCCTTTCTCTCATATCGAAAATTCATATTCAATTACGTGTTTCATAAACACAAGAATCTCATGATTGTATTCATAATATTATTATTAAGGTTATGAAACAATTTCACTATACTAGGTTGTCTAATAATCGCCTTATGTTCATTTAAGTTCACCTAAATCTATCATCGCATGATAAACTAAGCATATATCACATATATAAAACATGAATAAACATCAAGGTAGGCATGTTATATCATCTAGCACATTAGTCTAAGCATTATACATCTCTATGTATCACATGAAGCATTTAAAAACAGTTAAAACAGTTAAAAACAGCTTTAAAACACTTCCAGAAATATAAACAGTTCAAAACTTTTATATAAACTAAAATTGATCACTCCATTAGATCCGTCTCAGAAAAACGAATCCAACGGTATATTGCACGCCTAAAACGGAGTTACGAAACTCCCAGAAAATCAATTTTAATGTAAACAGTCGGGCTGTAACGCATTACAGGAACGCGTTACAAGCCCTGTAACGCATTCCGGTGATGCGTTACAACCCTTTTAACCAATTAAAAGGTGTAACGCATTCCGTGAATGCGCCACAGGTGTGTAACGCATTCCCGGAATGCGTGATACCCTTTTTTTTTCTGCAGCAGCCGCCGTTTCTCGATTAGCGTGCCGCCGTACCTGTCAGACCTCTGTGCAGAACAACACAGACAACAGCAGTATACATACATACAAACATATATATATATATATACTATATATATATATTTACTTATTTAATTACGAATTTTAATTACAAGAACTTCAAAAATTCATAATAAAAAATCTATACATCATAAAAATATAAGAAAAATACCCAGACGATCTACAACTCTTGTAAAACCCAGATGAACATTCAAAATTATTCTGAGAAACGATTTCTCATCAGACAAAATTAATCCATGATATAACTTGTAAAAATCATAATTAATTCATACAAGCACATAAAATTCTGAAATTTTTACCACAGATCTATATGCATACAACCTATGCTCTGATACCATTGTTGGATTTTAATCACAGCGGGGCATGGCAAAACACTTTTACACATATAAAATCCAAATAAAAGCATACAGATCATGAATAAAAATTCGAGGGATCGGATCTAACCTTTAAAATAATTCGGAGAAAACGATCAGAGATCCTTAGCAGTTGCTCCTCAAGTGTGAAGCACTCAACCGGTATCCACCAAGAAAACGATGTTAAGGAGGAGGAAGGAGGTGGAGAGAATTGGGTTTTCCAAACTTTTTGGGTTTTGGGGTTCTTGGGTTCGAATAAAAATAGGGTCTATAATAGTGTATTTATAGGCAAAATTTACAGCTGAAATTTTCCCATAAATAATATTATTATTATCCCATTTATTATTCTCATTAATAATTAAAACACATTTTAATTATTAATCCTTTTTCTAAACACTTTAGAAATAATTCTCTCTCTTGATTTAATTTCCAAAATTAAATCCTTAATTAATAATATTAAGAACTTTTCTTAATTAATTTATAATCAATTAAATCTCATTTAATCAATTATTAAATTTGCTAATTAATTACTTATTTCACAAATAAATAATTATTAGCCATTATTAATTAATTCATCCACCATAAAATCATTCTCTTTTTATGGTGTGACCCTGTAGGTTCAATATTAAGCCGACAGTAGAAATAAATAATAATAAAACTATTTTATCATTATTTATATAAATTCTCTAATTTATTAAATATGATTAATTAATTAATCACATTTATTCTACATCGTGAGGGATACTTCTCAGCATATCACGACTATCCGGATAATATGAATTCACTGCTTAGAATACCAAGAACCTATTCAGTGAATAGTTACCGTACAATAAACTCCTTCTACTCTACAATGTCCCGATTAAATACAAGGCATGGATCTCGTGTCAAGCCTATCTAATTCAATCACCTGCTTACCATTTACTAAGCGTAGTTCTATGCAAATTAGAAACTCCTTTCTAATTTCATTTACTCTGGCCAGAGATTCCTGAACTAGCATAAGTGGATCAGCCTTGAACATTCGCTTCCTTCACTGGAAGGGGTAGATCCTTTATTGATCATACACTATCTTCGTGTACAAATTCCTATACCCAGTAGAGCCCTAATAATTGTCCCCGGAGACTAAGAACTAAACCAAAGCATAGTTCAGTGTACACAAGATGACTATGATGCCCTCAAGTCTAAGGATACTTGTACAACTATCACTATGTGAACAACTGCTGACACGTGAGTGAACTCCATCAGTTGTTCAGCTGTGCGAGTCATGTTCAGTGAACTTATTCCATAATAAGCACCTACATACTAGCTATAGTGTCACCACACAAATGTCTATGAGAACAGACATCCTTCATAATGAAGTAAGCATAGTATGTACCGATCTCTGCGGATTATTAATTACCAGTTAGTAATCCTACGACCAGGAACTATTTAAGTTTAGAGTTGTCATCTTTTAGGTCTCACTATTATGATCTCATCATAATCCATAGAAAGCTTTACTCTAAACTATAGTATATCTTATTTAAACACTTAAATAGATAGAGCCCGTAATAAAAATAAAACAAGTCTTTTATTAATATCAATGAAATCAAAACAGATTATACAGAAAGTTATTCCTAAATCCTAATTCATGATAGGACTTAGGACATATTCCTTTCAAGATCCACATAGTCACCCTGCAGTATCCCCCACAACAACTTGGCATGATCCACAAAAACATCATGCACATATGAAGAAGGCATAATATTCACGCAAATAAAAGAGTTCCATGCACGAGCGAACATGTTTATGCAGGAGGCAGGAAAAGTGGCATACCCGTTCGAGCCATTCTTGAACTTCCAGTGAGTATTAGGGACACACAGCGTCGCAACAATCATATCCAAGTCAAAATCCTCCCCGGTCTTCATCACCCAATCATCCTGACCTGGCTGTTTCTCGGGATGGTTAATCACTCTCCAAATAGCCTCCACAGTATAATCCACCGTTAGTCCCCGAACCACCGAGTACCCATTCTTGTTTGCCTTCACATTCGCGTAAAACTCGTGAACTACATTCATGGGCATAACATCGGGTGCCTAAAAAAAACAACCCAACCCATCTCGAGAATCATCCCCAAAAGCTTACCATCTCTCCCCGATGGTAGAAAACCCATCTCCTTCGTTATGGGCTTCGATAGCAACCTCGTATACTCCGCTTCAGCCTCCGGAATATTAAACCTAGGCCTCACACCTCCAATATTTAAAGAATCAGTGGTGTTGTTGCTAACTTGAGTTCGTTATCTTTTGGGTGCCATTGAATTTGAATGAAAGAGAAAAGAGAAGTGTTTAAGAGAGATTTATGTGTTTGATAATTGAAAAGTGTGGTAGAGAGGATTGTGTATAAATGTATGTATATATAAGGATTAAAAATTAGGTTTAGAATAGAAGTGGGATAGATTATGGAATTAGTGGGAGTAATGGGGTGATTGGAATTGATTTGGAGAAGGAATTAAGGGAAGTGGGGGAGGGAAATTCGACTAGAGTTTGTATTTTATTTTGATTTTGATTTTTCTGTTTTTTTTTCTACAGGGGTACAGCGCGGCTGCCCCGCCAGGCAGCGCGCCGTGTTTCTGGAATTCCAGCGTGGCCGCCCCGCTTCCCAGCGCGGGCGCCCGCATCTATTGTAGTTTCAGCGTGGCCTCCTCGCATCTAAGCGCAGGCGCGTCATGCTTCTGCCAAAACTCCCTATTTTTTCCTGCTTTTCTACTTTTTTGTGTTTTCTTCTTGCTTTCTCTTCCTTCTAACTCCTACTAATGTACAACAAGCTTGAGTTGCCTCCCAAGAAGTGCTTGGTTTACGTCACTAGCTTGACGTAGAATCCCGAGATCAAGTGGACAATAAAACGGCACTAACCACCTCACGGTTTGCCGTATTCCCATAGTAATGCTTCAACCGTTGTCCATTCACCTTGAACGCTTGGCCTAGATCATTCTCAAAAATTTCCACCGCTCCATATGGAAACACAGTTTTGATAATAAACAGCCTTGACCACCTCGACTTCAACTTTCCAGGAAAAAGACGGAGACGAGAGTTGAATAAGAGAACTTGTTGCCCCCGACACAATTGATTTGATCACTAGACCCCTATCGTGCCACCTCTTGACTTTCTTCTTATACATTTTGTTGTTCTCATATGCTTGAAGTCGAAATTCATCGAGTTCATTCAATTGAAGCATCATTTTTTTACCGGCTGCATCCAAATCAAGGTTCAATTTCTTCGAAGCCCAATATGTTTTATGTTCTAACTCCACAGGAAAATGACATCCTTTCCCATAAACTAATTGAAATGGAGACATGCCTAACGGAGTCTTGTATGCCATTCGATATGCCCAAACAGCTTCATCCAGCTTCAAAGACCAATCCTTCCTTGATGGACAAACAACTTTCTCTAGAATATGCTTGATTTCTTTGTTAGACACTTAGCTTGACCATTAGTATGAGGATGGTAGGTTGTAGCAATGCGATGATTTACATTATATTATTACATCATAACAGTGAACTTGCGATTGTAGAAATGCAATCCCTCGTCACTGATTATGACTCTTGGAGTCCCAAATCTCATGAATATCTGCTTATGAAGAAAATTAAGCACTACATTTGCATCATTCATCGGCAAAACTTTAACTTCAACCCATTTCGAGACATAATCAACTGCCAACAAGATATATTGATTATTACAAGATGAGACAAATGGCCCCATGAAGTCAATTCCCCAAATAACAAAGACCTCGACCTCGAGTAGCACATTAAGAGGCATCTCATCCCTCTTAAACATATTACCAACACGCTGGCAACGATCACACTTCAAAACAAACTGATGCGCATCCTTAAACAATGTATGCCAAAAGAATCCCGCTTGAAGGATACGAGTTGTTGTCTTCTCTCCACCATAGTGGCCTCCATAAACAGTCGAATGACAGTCTCGCAAGATACCCTCCGCCTCGCTGTACGGAATACATCTCCTGATGATTTGGTCAGCTCCTTGCCTAAAAAAATGGCTCATCCCACATGTACCACTTCACTTCATGAAGAAACTTCTTCCTTTGAGCAGAAGATAAGTATGAAGGCATAATATTACTCACAAGGTAGTTCACAATGTCTGTGAACCACGGTTCTTCCTCTTACATCCCAAACAACTGCTCATCGTGAAAAGACTCATTTATCAATATCTTATCCTGTGAAGTTGTACTTGGATCTTCTAACCGAGATAGATGATTAGCAACTTGATTCTCAGTACCTTTCCTATCCTTGATCTCCAACTCAAACTCCTGATGTAAAAGAACCCACCGAATCAATCTAGGCTTCGGGTCCTTCTTCGAGACGAGATAGCAAATAGCAGCATGATTAGTGAAAACTGTCACCTTCGTCCCAAGCAAATAAGAACGAAACTTCTCAAAACCGTAGACAATGGCTAAGAGTTCTTTCTTAGTAGTAGTATAGTTCAGTTGAGCACCATTGAAGATCTTACTAGCATAGTAGACCACAAGAAATATATTGTTCTTCCTTTGCCCAAGAACTGCTCCAACTGCATAGTCACTTGCATCACACATCATTTCAAAAGGCTCAATCCAATTAGGTATAGTTATTACAGGTGCTGTAATCAAACTCTTCTTTAAGCTCTCAAAAGCAGCTAAACATTCATCATCAAACTTGAAAGGGACATCTTTCTCTAGAATATTGCACAACGGATTAGAGATTTTAGAGAAGTCCTTGATGAACCGCCTATAAAAACCCGCATGACCAAGAAAACTACGGACTCCTTTAGCACAAATTGGTAAAAGGAAGGTTTTCAATAACCCCCACCTTGGCTTTGTCCACCTCAAGACCTTTACCAAGAGACCTTGTGCTTAATAATGATGCCATGTTGCACCATAAAGTGACATTTCTCCTAATTGAGAACCATATTTGTCTCAATATACCTTTTAAGAATTGCGCCAGGATTTTGCAAGCACTCGTCGAAAGAATACTCGAACACAGAAAAATTATCCATAAACACCTCCACATTCTGACCAATCATGTCGGAGAAGATAACCATCATGCATCTTTGAAGTATGGCGGGTGCACCACACAACCCAAAATAAACTCTTCTGAAGGAAAAAATACCAAATTGACAAGTGAAGGTGGTCTTTTTCTGATCCTCTGGAGCAATGCAAATCTGATTATAACCCGAATAACCATCCAGAAGATAATAGTATTCATTCCCAGCCAACCTATCAAGCATATGATCAATGAAAGGAAGAGGGAAGTGATCCTTCCTCGTGTCCTTGTTCAGCTTCTTATAATCCATGCAAACTCTCCACCCCGTGACTGTTCGAGCAGGAATGAGCTCATTCTTCTCATTAGCGATCACAGTGATACCTCATTTCTTCGGTACACACTGAACTGGGCTTACCCAAGAACTGTCAAAAATAAGATAGATTATCCCTGCATCTAGCCACTTTAGAATTTCCTTATTCATAACTTCTTTCATTATCGGATTTAGCCTTCTTTGTTGCTCAACAGTCGGCTTACTTTCTTCTTCTAGCAGAATTTTATGAATGCAATAAGAAGGGCCGATTCCCTTGAGATCTGCTATAGTCCAACCAATTGTCGATTTGAACTTTCTCAGAATTCTCAAAAGCTTTTCCTCATCATTACCTGAAAGGTCAAATGCAATAATAATAGGCAAAGTAGATGCATCACCTAAAAACGCATACCTCAAGTGATCAGGCAATGGCTTGAGCTCGAGTGTAGGAGCTTCCTCAATAGATGGCTTGAGATGCCCCTTATCATTCTTTAGTTCTAACATTCCAAGAGATTTGAAAGGCATATCCAGCCTTCGCTTCCAAGGAGAAGCATTCAAATACTGCAACTGCTCATCACATTCATCATCTTTACTATCTGAGTTCCCCAACAAGGCTTTCTCTAAGGCATCAGACCTTAACATTTGATCAAGTTATGAAGTAACCACAGAATCGATCAATTCCACTTTTAAGCACTCCTCATTATCAGTAGGGAATTTCATGGCATTGAAAATATTAAACGTCACATCCTGATCCAGCACTCACATAGTGAGCTCACCCTTCTACACATCAATCAAGGTTCGGCCAGTAGCCAAGAATGGTCTTCCCAAGGTTATGGGAATCTTTTTATCCTCCTCAAAATCAAGAATTACAAAGTCAGCAGGATAGATGAATTTGTCCACCTTGACCAAGATATCCTCCACAATGCCTCATGGATATGTAATTGAACGATTGGTCAACCGCAAGGACATAAAAGTAGGCTTTAGATCATGTAAATCCAACTTCTTGAAGATAAACAAAGGCATTAGATTAATGCTAGCTCCCAAATCATATAAACACATGTCTAACAACAAGTTTCCAATTGTGCATGAAATAGTGAAGCTTCCAGGATCTTTAAGCTTCAGAGGCAACTTCTGTTGCAGCACAACACTGCATTCCTCAATAAGAGCAACGGTCTCTAAGTCATCGAGCTTCACTTTCCGAGAGAGATTACCTTTCATAAATTCCGTATAGTTAGGCATCTATTCAAGAGCTTCAGCGAAAGGTATGTTGATATGAAATTTCTTGAACACCTCCAGAAACTTCGCAAACTGCTTATCCAACTTTTGCTTCGGCAGTCTCTTAGGAAAAAAAGGTGGAGGATAGACCTATTTCTCCCCTATATTACCCTCAGAAGAAGTGTGTTCCACAATTATCTTCCTTGGTTCCATTTCTGCTTCCTTCTACAAATCTTCTTCAGCCACAACATCATCTTCCGAAACTTGAGCTTTTTTGGGATTCGCAAACTTCCCAGACCTCAATGTAATTGCCTTAACATGCTCTTTAGCTTCCTTCTTGACTGGAATTCTATGCCACTAGGTAGTGTACCAGGTTGACAATCCAACAAGACATTGGCAATCTGTCCAATTTGATTTTCCAAGGTCTTAATAGAAACTGCTTGGCTCTTGCACATGAGCCTCAACTCCTCCAATTCAGATTTTTCATTAGATTGTTGCAGTTGGAGTTGTTGTCTTGGAGCATATTGCGGTTGTTGAAAACCATGAGGGTTGTATTGTTTTGCTGCATACTGCTGATGAGGCTGTTGTATCGCATTCTGAGTGTTGCTCCAGCTGAAGTTAGGATGATTGCGGTTGTTGGGATGATAGGTGGTTGGAACTGGTTGCTGCGACCTCTGAAAGTTGCTCACGAACTGAGCTGATTCACTAGAAATAGCACACTGCTTTATCTCATGCGCACCAGCACAAAGCTCACAAACACTAGTGATCTGATTCACACCATAATTAGCCAAAGAATCCACCTTCATCGTCAAAGCCTTGAGCTGAGTAGCTATAGCAGTAGCTTCATCTACCTCCAGAATTCCAGCTACCTTGCCTTGAGGTAGTCTCTGAGAAGGATTCTGGTATTCATTAGCAGCCATCAGTTCAATCAACTCATAAGCTTCATCATAGTTCTTAGCCCATAAGGCTCCACCTGATGTTGCGTCAAGCATGGGTCTAGACTATGCTCCCAAGCCATTATAAAAGCAGTTGATAATCATCCATTCATGCATCCCATGATGAGGATACTTCCTTAGCATCTCCTTATAATGATCTCAAGCTTCACATAAAGTCTCTCCAGATTGCTGCCCAAATTAAGTAAGAGCATTTCTGACTGCAACTGTCTTCGTCATAGGGAAAAATGTAGTAAGAAACTTTTGAGCAAGATCTTCCCATTTGGTGATAGAGCCTGGTGGTAGAGAGTGCAACCAACACTTAGCTTTATCCCTCAGAGAGAAGGGGAAAAGCCTTAGCTTTATAGCATCTTCAGAAACATTGTTAAATTTGAAAGTGTCGCAGATCTCGACGAAATCTCTAATATGCATATTAGGATCTTCCGTTGGAGAACCCCCAAACTGGATTGAGTTATGCACCATTTGAATCATGCTAGCCTTGATCTTAAAACTGTTAGCCGTGATGGCTGGTCTGACAATGCTAGACTGAATATCATTGATCTTCGGTTGAGAGTAATCCATCAAAGCTTTTAGATTTTCTTCTAGTTCTCCCATTACAATAAGAGCTTCTTTTTCAACTTTCTCAACTAAGACTTCTTCTTCTACCTTCTCCTCAACAAGAACTTCTTCCACTACTTCCTCTGCTTTATCCAGTGTTCTCTTGCAAGATCGAGAACGCGTTAGCATACACGCTCTCTAGAGTACCTGAAATAGCAACAAGCAAACAAGTAAAATATCTGAGTAAGTGAACTTTAACGACCACTAATTTCAAGCATATAAACTAAAAGTAAACCACGAGTCCCCGGCAGCGGCGCCAAAAACTTGTTAGGACGAAAACATGCGTTAATTTTACACGAAAGTATACGCGTTCGCAAGTAATATGAAATTCTTTCTAATTCGTACCCACAAAGACTCTTTTAGGTTAAGTTCAATTTATGCACTTATACAACAATGGTATGGTTATTATTCAATACTAAGATGATAACAAGTTGAGATTGTTTATGACTACGATTAACTAAGTGATTATACTAAATAACATTAACTAAGAGAATAAGAGGGTTGAATTACTTATATGAGACAAACATGAGATTATAACTTCATTACTACTTCATTCAATAGCCTTTGTTCTTAACCTTAGCATGTAATGGTGATGACAACTAATCAGATAACACGAAAATAGTAAAGCTAACTTTTGTTGTACGAATACCCTACTACTAAACATCCATAAAAGAGATAGAAGCTGAATAGACACCAATTATATTGAGACCCTATAAGTCTATAGAATTTGACAACGTAACGGTTTAATATGCAAGTTATCTATCATGATTACATAGGGCAAGTAAGATGTTTAAAATTACTTACGAATCATGCATAACAAATACATGAACCTATGCTAGCATGGCAAGTTCTAAACTCTTATATTTACTTTCGCTTCAATAGAGATTAACACGCTATCTTATAAGTTTGTGACGCTCATAAGACGAATAAGCACAACTAATACTAGGAAATCATACAATAACCACACACTAAGATATCAAAACAAGTTAACTATTGAAATCCATAAGTAAATCTGTTAGAACCCCACGATAATGATTAGCCCATAATCAAACTCATCATCATCGTGGGTTTCGATTAAAGCACGGTATAATAAACGAAGTCTTTATAAACTGAATATATAATCAAAGTACGTTAAACAAGAGTAATAGGTTCAATAAACAAGAAAACAAGCATCCAAGATTACAACTCAATTAAAAAATCACAAGTAAAAATAAGCTTTTCTTCTCCTTCATTGTATTTGTGCTCTTAGGTCTTCTCGCCGTCTTTTCCTTCATCTATGTTGTAAAAATCATCTTTAGATAGTCTTTATATAGAAGCCCAAATCGTCCAGAAGCTCAGCAAATCGATCTTCTATTCAAATCAGGATTCCTGGAAAATGACCCGGCGCGGCCGCGCGCTATCCCAGCGCGGGCACACGCTAACACAGCGCGAGTGCACTGACCTTCTGGGAAAAAAACTTGTTAGATATATTTGAGATGTCATGTCTAATATGTTTCATGTTTAGTTTTTAGATCTTAACAAACAGGAAATATCAGGATTTACTGGAATCATTACTTACTGAAAGTCGGAAGATAATATCAGGACTTAAGGTCATATCAGAACTTAAGTACGGGAGGACTTATAGTTAAGGAAGGAAACTGATTTAAAGTAGAAGATCAAGACTAAAACAAAAGAAGATATGCATGAAAAGAATTAGAAGATTGGAAGACTTGTATAAGATATCTGATTGATATATTTTAGGAGACATAATTATATTCCATATCAATTAGAAGTTATCTTGTAACTGTGTAGTATATAAACACAGACATAGGTTTACACTATATGTGTTATCATTATCAAGATACATTATTCATTGTAATCTAGCAGCTCTTAGTGATATTTGTTCATCACTAAGAGAGAACAGTTCCATTGTAACAGAGTTTATTATATTGAATATATCTGTTTACTGTTACTTGTGTTCAAGATCGATTTGATTGTAATAACACAGTATTATACCCCCTTCTACAGTGTTGTGTGACCTAACAATTGGTATCAGAGCTTATCTGTTAACACACATACAGTAAAGATCCAAACAATCATGTCTGAAGAAGCACAAACTCCAACCAAGCCCGCCAAAACTGAAGAAACTAAAAGCACTCAAATCCACAGTCGATATGAGACTATTAGTGTTCCCATACTGAGATCTTCTGAGTATCCCATATGGAAAGTGAAGATGACTATGTTTTTGGAAGCTACAGATCCAGAATACCTTGATAGGATTAATGAAGGACCACATAAGCCAACCAAGCTCTCTGTTGTAGTTGTAGATCAACCAGCAAAGACCATACCAAAGGAGAAAGATGAGTACACAGCTGGAGACATCTCATCTATTGCCAAGGATGCAAGGGTAAGGCATTTGCTGCATAGTGTCATTGATAATGTCATGTCAAACAGGGTAATTAATTGTAAGACTGCAAAGGAGATATGGGATGCTTTGGAGACAAGATGCCAGGGAACTGATGCAATCAAAAAGAACAGGAGGACTATACTCACTCAAGAGTATGAGCACTTTGACTCAAAAACTGGCGAGTCATTAACTGAATTATATGACAGGTTTGTCAAACTCTTGAATGATCTGTCACTGGTGGACAAGGAATATGATCTTGAAGATTCAAATCTGAATTTCATTTTAGCTCTTCCTGAAAATTGGGATTTAAAGTCTACTACCATAAGATACAACTATGCTCTTGATGAAACTACTCTTGATGAAATTTATGGTATGCTCAAGACTAATGAACTTGAGATGGATCAAAGGAGCAAGAGACATGGGAGAAAGTCAAGGATAGTTGCTCTTAAGTCTGAGGAGGAATCTCCTAAAGTTGATGTCTCAAAGAAGGGCAAAGAAAAGACTCTCATCATAAAGTCTGATTCAGAGTCATCATATTCTGATGATGATGATTCAGAAACTAAAAGCTTACCTGAAATGGATGATGATGCAGAGATGATAAAATTGTGTGCTCTTATGGTGAAGGGTATCACAAAGATAGCCTACAAGAAATTCAAAAAGGGAAAGAAGTTTTCCCGGAAAGGTGTAAGTGCTGATAAGAAAGGGTTCAGAAAGTCTGAAGGCAAAAGTGCAAAGTCTGACATAGGAGATCATTGCTTACTCCCCAGTAGCTCATATGAATCTGGTGACTATTGGTATGTTTAGTCGGGCGGCGACCATAAAATGCAGATGTCGAAAAATGTTTTCTAGAATGGTATCGCTCATAATTTTTGAAGAAATAATAAATTTACAATGAATTTGGGAAGTTAAGACGTACAAGCAGAACTTAACCCACCAGATTATAGAAAAGGCAGATTTCAAGATACTTACAAGCATAATTTCAGAAAACTTAAAGAACGAAAAACAAAGATAATCAAATTAGCTTTCCAACCAGTCTAGAATCACAGTAATCCAATAAACAGAGAATTAATTACGAATTTTACAAGAATTCAGATTACTAGAACCGAGGCACAAGAATTCGATTAACTACAACAAGATTGATAGAATAACGAAATATCCGCACACACGAATTCAAATACAAAAATAAAGAGTACAAGAAAGATATTCGTACCTCGAGATCTTAGTTATCGAGAATGCTAACAATGATTTCAGAACCCCAAATCATAAGAACCCCAATTCCACAAACTCCAAATTTATAACCCTCCAAAAAGTTCTTGATGTTCATCTCCATCTCCTTCTATTTTTTTTCTTTCTCTCTTCTTTCTCCCTCTCTCCTCTCTTCTCTGATCAAAATAACGCAAACCCTTATTTTTTTTAGCAAACCTTAACTCTTATCTTCCTTCTTTCTCCCCCTTATTTTAATTAAAATCCTCACTCTTTTTTAATAAAAGCCTTACTGTTTTTTTAACTAACACTCTTAAAACAATATTCTGATTATAAATATAAAAATAAACTTACACAAACTAATTTAATTATAACACATTGACATTAATAAATAATTAAATCAAATAATCTAGCTAAACATAATTATAAAATATCAGGATGATACAAGTATTCTCCTCCACGATTTAATCGTAGAACTTTTATACTTTCCTCTGTTTGGTTTTTTACTTCATCATTATATTCTTTGAACATTTCAAAAGAATAAGATTTGTTCTTCATAAGATATACATTTCCATACCTACTGAAGTAAACAGTAAATGTTATGAAGTAGTAAAAGCCACCCCTTGCCATCATACACATTCGACCATATACATCATTATGTATAATACCTAATCATGCGGTGGCCCTTTCACCTGATCAGGTAAAAGAAGCTTTAGTCATTTTGCCAATGAGACAAAGTTCGCATCTTCCGTATGGTTTAAAATCAAACTTATCCAAGTATCCATCTATATGTAACTCAAAAATATGTTTCTCATTTATATGGCTTAACTACAATGCTAGAGGTAATGTTTGATTTGAGTCATCTTAGAACATATAAATTGTTAACTAATTGTGCAACAATATAAGCCTATTCATTAAAATAGAATAAACAACTATTGTTTATTTAATTAAAATAAGAACCTTTCTTGTCCTGACAAAAATTGATTTAATGTATCCGCTAAAGGCATGCAAGTAATTACAATTTATCAAGTGCTCAATCTCTCCTTATGGACAAAATTAGGTATCGAGTTCCTTCAACTAGAGCAACAATTTTTACTCCAATTTTAACCCGATACCTGAAGCTTGACCATTGTTGGTCTTCTTTTTTAGATCTTCTAGACAAGCTCAATAATTTAATTTCCAATCATCCAGTTATTTCCACAGAAATGACAATCATCTCCTTTAGCAACACCATTATCAGGCTTCAAAAGCTCTTTGGGATTGGTCTTTGGTTTTGCATCGAATAAGATCAAATCTTCATCTTGCATGTCCACTTTCCTTTCCCATTTGCATTCCATGTGTACATCATAAATATGGACGTAATTCATGCCTTTACCGTGTTATTTTCAGCAGTTCTAAACATGCTTAACAACTCAGTGAGTGTTCTGTCTATCTCATTCATTTTGTTTTTAACAAACTCAGAATATAAGTTGTTCAAAGATTGTTTGATCAAATCAAGCTGAGTCTCTAGACTATTCTTGAAACCCAAAATATCAAGGTACATAAACCTATCATATTTAAAACATATGGTCCAACCGAATATCATTCTCCCATTAATGCAAAAGTATGGTGCCTTATTATTGTCACATCTTTCTGACGAGCCTATCCTTCAAACATCCTTTGAAGGTGCTCAATCATATCATAAGCATCATTATGCTCTTATTGCTTCTAAAGTTCAGCACTCATAATTACAAGTATGAGACATGAAACATCAGTTGCATAATCAATTTACTTCTGGTAAGCATTTTGTTCAACACATATTTCATTCTCAGCTAGAAGAAATAAGGGAGGGGTTTGAGTGACATCCTTGAACCTGAGGACA
Organism: Apium graveolens; assembly: GCF_009905375.1. Classification (NCBI taxonomy): domain Eukaryota; kingdom Viridiplantae; phylum Streptophyta; class Magnoliopsida; order Apiales; family Apiaceae; genus Apium; species Apium graveolens. The sequence goes on along the minus strand of NC_133655.1, from coordinate 101,813,481 downwards.
ATCCTCAAGTTTCCATGTCAATTGAGGAAATTATTTCATGCCAACTTGTCCTTCTCAAGGACTATTAAATAGAGAAGTTATTTGTGTTATTTGTCATTTGATATCTACAATATTAAAGTGCATAAAATGACTTAGTCTATAAATGATCATTAAATTATGTTCAAGTGATTTTTCATATATATATATATTCACAATATATATCTCCCACTATTTTTATCAAATCAATAGCCCTAACTATTAATTCGGAAAGAATATCTTCTATATCTATTCTAGTGAGCCAAGATCCATAATTTACCATGCGTTAGGTCAACTTTGGCTTTTCTCCTAAAACATGATTTTTAGGTAGACAAAATTTATCAATTATATCAATTATATAACTCTTGGATAGTTTGGCGGAACAACATTTGTTCATATTTATCTAATAAATCTCGCCAAACCCTATGCCTCTAAGTTCACAATCCTATTGTGGTAACTTAGTTAAGTCAAACCCAATAGTCAAAAAATATCATTATACTTCAACACATCTCCCACGATAGATGGGAGTACTTCGCTTTGGTGAACCCACTCCTTATCGATCCAGGGGTTAACGCATTGGACTCATTGGAAGACATCTGATCAACTTAATATTAAATTTAGGATTTTGTTAATTTTAAAACGATCATGATCCCATCATAAAGAGATTCCCAATTTTTTCATGAATAAAATACTTCAAATCAATATTCGTCAATGGTTTGATTTTCAGGTAATGAGGGAGTCATAACGATCTCGCTTAAAACCCACAACCTTACAAGTTCAATAAACTCGCTTTTGACAAAATCGCCCCATGTCAGAAATTAAAAAAAATTGTATTTTATTATGTGTTTCATAAACACGAGAATATCATAATCGTTTGTTCATTTTAAAATCTTGAGTCGTTACAGATTTTATCTTGTTTAGCAAGCATGTTATGAGTGTCGTATCTAATACATACATCCTTAATCTAATTAAGTATGCATGTTTATAAACTACTCTACACATACATTCATCATATGTGCATATATATGTAAAGTGCAAAGATCTAGGCCCATCTAAGGTGAAAAATAAATACAAGCTAATTATTACATGTCTTCTTTCTTGTATTATTTTCTTGGATGGCCTCCATGTGAGATTACCCTTCCTTGATCTTCAAATATTCATGTCTTCATGTATATTACACGAATGAAATAAAAAACTAATCTAATGAACTTACAAGAAGAACTCGAGTTATATTCGAGATTTAATAATTACAAGATCGAACGACATGCAAACCGTATTTAAAAAACCAAAACCATTAACCTAAGGTCATAAGCCATAGCCATCCACCATGCTCAATTAACACATAAGAACATGTTAAAACACATAATATGATCTTAACATATCATACCTGTCATGATCTAATCATAAAAAGCAAATATGGCAAAAATCAGAAAATTCGAAATTAGATCTAATAACATAAAATCGCATATTACAGGGTTTAAACGACGTCAAACGCCTTTACATATCAGTCGATGATAGATTTAGCTATCAGTTTCGTTCAGACGCTCGATTCCATACGAAATAGAGTATTCGTTTGCCAATATCGAACACTAGACACATATTTTAGCAAATTCGATGCATCCGATTTAGAATCGTATCAAATACGATTCTTATAATTAGAACAAATACAAAACATGTATATATCAGTATATATACAGATTATATAATCATCATATTATTATACAACTCTCATGAATATCATATATTCAAAACATATACATACATACGCCTATATAAACATAACAACATGTAAAACATACAAAATCGCATACATAATAGTCATGGAATATTGTATACATGTTATCATCATAAAATCAGTAAATACATAAACGAATTAAACACTTTTCGCAAGTAGCTCTGATGTCATTGAAGGGTTTTGAGCACATAAACGCAACGGAAACAGTAATTAAAAACGTGAAAAACCATAATTTTTGAAACCCACCGTAGGATCCATGCGAAAAACAGATATTTAATTCGTAGATCAGAGTGTTTACCTTAAGAAATTTTACAAATCGGTTAAATAATGGAGATCCAAAGATTGTTCAATCATCACGCATCCCGCTCTCGAGATCTATACTTTATCGATATCCACACGAATGCTTGAACTTAAGTACAAACTAATTTTTTCCTGCTCTTTCCATCTTCTCTCTTGATGGCTAGAGTTTTAGTATAATATAGAGAGTAGAAAAATAATTATAACTCTTAACTAATTAGGAGTTAATTATTAATTCGAAATTTTTATTTGTATAATAATTAAGTCACACTTAATTATTTAAAACTGAATTTCATAATTAATATTAGTATTCAAATATCAATATTTATCAAATTAATTAAGTCATACTTAATTAATATTATAAATAATTCGAATTACTTTAATTTAATTTAAATTTAATAATTTTTCAAACATTTGCATTTTTTTGTGGTTAAATAGTCTTTAACTTTAAAATGTGGTTGAAGAGCTAATAGTTGGATTGATGTTGATGTTAACCAACCAATTTGTATATTTTGCCTTTTGTTTCAGAAATATAAAGCCCGTAAACCGCAAAATGGTCAAATGACCACTTTGGTGAAAATAAAATGCAGATTGAGAAAAATGTTGGAGATGCGGGGTATCGATCCCCGTACCTCTCGCATGCTAAGCGAGCGCTCTACCATCTGAGCTACATCCCCGCTGATAATTTAAATATTGAGAAGATAAAAACATCCTTAAAATAGCATGATGTAAGCCAAGTCAACAACGAATCCAAACTGTTGGATGATCCTTCTATCCTACGGTAGAAAACCGTGATCCGTGTACTTTAATGTAATTGGTCCATATTGTACACCCACTCACTATATATACCCATACATATATCATTCGCTGATCTATATCTACAGATTGTAGTTACAAACACTCTCAACTTTCTCAAATCTCAACTGAATTGAAACCAATGGCGGGTCGGGGCAAAACTCTCGGATCTGGAGCCGCAAAGAAGGCCACATCTCGTAGCAGCAAAGCCGGTCTTCAATTCCCCGTTGGTCGTATCGCTCGTTTTCTCAAAGCCGGCAAGTACGCCGAGCGTGTCGGCGCCGGCGCTCCGGTCTATCTCGCCGCCGTCCTCGAATATCTCGCCGCTGAGGTACCAATTTCACCCTCAAACAAAAATTCCCAATTTTCTAGGGTTTCTTTAAATTCCCCCAATTTCTAGGGTTTGTTGTATAAAAATGTTGAATTTGTGTGTTTGTTTGTGTACAGGTGCTTGAATTGGCTGGAAATGCTGCAAGGGATAACAAAAAGACTCGAATTGTGCCAAGACACATTCAATTGGCGGTGAGGAATGATGAGGAGCTGAGCAAGCTTCTTGGTGATGTTACGATTGCGAATGGAGGTGTGATGCCCAATATTCACAACCTTTTGCTCCCGAAGAAGACCGGTTCTTCTAAGCCCTCTGTTGATGAAGATTAGAGATTTATGGTGGTTTAAGGAGCTTTGAAATCAAAAGAATTAGAGTTTGTGGGTTATATTTCGTTTATGTAGTGTTGAATTAGTTTAATAGATAGAGTATGTTTCTGATCTAGCAGTATGTGCATAGGAATCAAATCTGTCTGATTTCTTTATAAAATGGATGAATGAATTTATAATATTTGTCAGAATATATGCCTAATTTAGAAAATTGATTTGATAAAAATAGTGGGAGATATGCCTAATCTGTCTAAATTAAGATCTGATTTCCAGTTAAGTACTAATTTGTCCTGTTACCTATTTGTTATAATATTTATGATTAAGATTTTGTTGCAAAGTTTAACCAACTTATTAGGCATATATGTCCTGTTTGATGATTTGGTTTGGTTTGTGTTTGCCAGTTGCAATCTCTAATATTTCACTGTGAAGGATATATATATTGTATTATTTACAGCCTCGTATCCATTTTGTGAAAGCTGCAAAATTCCCTACCGCTACCTAAAACTGAACTACAAGCTGGTTCAGGCTTGAGTCAAAACGTCACCTGTATTGAAAACCTTGGATTCTTTTAGAACATTAATCACTTCTCATCATTGATTTCATCCTTTGTCTCCTTCCACGGATAGCTTCTTAGAATAGCTGCATCTATTATGATTGATGTTCTGTCATCTGTGTGTGTAAAAATCATAAATTATATAAGAAAATTGAAGTGCCTTTAAAAGTTTGTTGAAGATTTGGGAATTGTAGCCGGGTCCTAACCCAAAATTATTTCTTTCATTAATTTATATAGTTGGTTTTTGTGGGGAGGTTTATCTCAATCTGGTTCCTTGTAAAGTGGCTTGGAAGGAATGTTGCACTTCTAAAGGTGGCCTGGTGGAATTATGCAGCTGTGCTGTACCAGTGCTGGAGAATTCTTCAGGTCAATATGGACTCCGTAAGGGTGAAATGTAGTACAGAGAAGATCCTGAATAGCCGCAGCATTTAGAATCTGGTATTGTTGCTTTAGTTGAGTTTCGCGATCAAGCAACAAAGCTCAATTATTAACTGTGAAAGATGAAAGATGAGAGTTTTTTTCTAATCAGGAGAATGTCATAAATTGCATCATTTGGTATTGAACGTTTGAGTGGTCTATCTTGTTCAAGGGATTGAATTGTTTTGGATGTTACTGATCAGGTGTATATATATGTTGTAATCAATGTCAACTGGTACAGGCCTGTACAGAATCCACTTAGAAGTTCCCTGATACTCTTTTCTTCTTCGTGTTGCCATCAGAAAGAGATTAAATATGGGTTAGACGTTTAGTTGTTTTGAAGCCTTTACAATATTTCAAATGAGAGCCTTGACTGCTTATTCTTCTCACATTCATTCTCTGCCTCTCTTCTATGTTTTCACTACTTCTCTAAATCTAAGACTGGGACGATATGATAGGTAGTTGTGAGTAAATGCTGGTTTATTCTATTAAGGGTCATATGCTCCATGTGTTTTATCAACCACTGGTTTATTAGTCACAGTGTAATGTACAAAGACAAAGTGCATAATGTGGTCACACATATGGCAACGTTTTCCAGAAGAAAGCCTTTTAGCCTTGAGGACCGACCATACTTTGCTTTACCAACTCTTGTTGTGTACATGTATGTGTTTGGTTGTTAATTAAACTAAATTTGTGGAGACATGCTCTGTTTGGTAATGTTGCCAGGGCATTTCCCTGTAAAGTTGCAATCTTCTATTCTATATATGTTAATCAATTAGCCTTTTACTCTATTTTATGATATGTTGGTCAATAAGCAAAGAAATATGCCACTTATTGCTATGTCTGTCTAAACTTAATTTGAAGTAACCTGCTGTTGTTTTGCCTTTGCAACCCTCAAAGCATTTACCTATTTTCCTGTAACGGTTACTTAATACAGTACCTTATTTCAAGCTTCATCTCCATGCTTATTTCCCCACCAAACCAACACTCATATTTAAACCTCTGATTCTTGTAGATCATCAATCACTTCGCCCTGCATTTGCGATCATCTATATAACCTCCTCTTTCATATCTTTCAACAAGTTGCAGTTGAACTATAATCTAACTACTACCAGGACAAGTAAAAGTAATTTTTGTACTTGGTAGAACCATCACAAAATAGCTTTTTCAATCAACCTTGCCTGCCAAGTATGCTGAAGATCTGGCAGAAACTGTGGGTGCTATTATTAGTTTGTTACAACTACAATGTGGTATCCTCGTTCAATAATTGTAAGTGCAACTAATCGAAATGAGCTGCACAACACCTAGAACCGGTAACAATTGTAAATCAACAAAAATACCGAAATTATTGTATGAGCTTATTAGAGAAAGGAATAAACTGACACTGATGATAGACTGTAATCAGCACATATCATATTTCAGAGTTAAAACTATGAACTGCACCCAACAACAATACTTCAGATGTTAAGCAAAAAGATCAGGCATCTGATAACATTTTGAATAATCCACATCCAGAATCATAGTTGCAACACCAAATTAGAGCCAAGAGTGAAAACAAGTAAAGGTGCATCATTTCATAAACCAAAACTCAAGTTACATGTTCATAGTACCTACTTGCACATCTTTTGTTTCACCCCCAAAATAAAATAAAAAAAAAAAACTCAAAGAAATAAAAGAGAACAGTCACATTAGCAAGGCATAAAGTTGTCCAATAAATAAAAAAGACAATATATCATTTAATTTGTAAAAGATGAGTTGTATGAATACATAAATTCCAACAAAAACTAATCTCAATCCAACACTACAAATAACACGATAAACAATCTAATCATCATCGGCACCGACTTTCGAAGAAGCAGAGGAAGCCTTCTTAGGCAACAAATGAGCATGAATGTTAGGCATGACTCCACCATTAGCAATAGTAACGGTTCCCAAAAGCTTACTCAACTCCTCATCATTCCTAACAGCTAACTGAATGTGCCTCGGAACAACCCGCGTCTTCTTGTTATCTCTCGCTGCATTCCCAGCCAATTCCAAAACCTACACAACAACAATTCATTCAATCAAATAGCAATAGCAATAGCAATTCCTGCAATACATATATCCAGTAGAACCTCGGTAAATTAATATAAAATGATTAAACTTCTTTGTCCTAAGAGTATTCATTTATCGAGATTTAACCATAAATTTACTTACAAAATTATAATACAAACCTCGGCAGCGAGATATTCGAGAACAGCAGCGAGATAAACAGGAGCACCAGCACCAACACGCTCAGCATACTTGCCAGCTTTGAGAAAACGAGCAATTCGACCAACGGGAAATTGGAGGCCAGCCTTGCTGCTACGTGATAACTCCTGGTGGCGGGGCTGCTCCTTCGACACCGCCCTGGATCCTTCGCCGTTATAGAGGTGTAGCTGTGGTTGGGTTCCTACAAAACAACGCCGGAAGGGGGTTTGGAGTCCCGCGGCGCCTCCGGCGTGAGAGTAAGAACTAGCTTTTTGGGAAGATGAAGATGATTATAAATGCAGGGTGGCTGTTTGTATATATGAGTGTGAAAGAATGATTAACCCCAAAACCTCACCTTCTTGGGCTATTTATAGCTCAAGGGTAGGGTTTTGGGGTTGGTACCTTTGAATCGTAGCCATTGGTTCTGGGAGCGGAGGGCACCTGGCGGGAGTGGATGCTTTACACGCGTCAGCGCGGGACTGGTCGAGGAATGTTTTGAGGATCCTCTGTCACGTGGCCTGATTATTCCCATGATTGATGTGTGACAGTTGTCCCCGTCACGTGCTTGGGCCAACGTCTCACGTGTTGGGATTTATCAGGGTTTCGCTTACGGGACTAAGCTGGTCGGGAGTGGTAGTGTGCGGGAGTATCCCTTCCAGGAGCTGCGTAGAGTTATGAGCCTAGGAGTAGGCATTCCCGGAGCTGCACGGAGTTAGGAGCTTAGGAGTAGGCCTCCCAGGAGCTGTATGGAGCTGAAGGCCTAGGAGTAGTTCTCCCAGGAGCTGTATGGAGCTGAAGGCCTAGGAGTAGTTCTCCCAGGAGCTGTGTGGAGTTAGGAGCCTAGGAGTAGGCCTCCCAGGAGCTGTATGGAGCTGAAGGCCTGGGGGTGGTTCTCCCAGGAGCCATATGGACTATCATGTGCCCCCCACTCCCTTATGCAGATTTTCTGGATGGGGGAGTGAATTTGGGTATGTTTGTAGAACATGAGTTTTTGATTGTTTTGTTAAAAGAACTTGAGATTTTCTTGCCTCCCAGTCCGGAGTTCGTTGAGTTCAGCGAATCAGGACTAAGGTGGTTGTCTTTAGCAGGAGTTGAGCTTTTCTTGCCCCCCAGTCCGGAGTTCGTTGAGTTCAGCGAATCAGGACTAAGGTTGTTGTCTTTAGCAGGAGTTGAGCTTTTATTGTCCCCCAGTCCGGAATTCGTTGAGTTCAGCGGATCAGGACTAAGGTTGTTGTCTTTAGCAGGAGTTGAGCTTTTCTTTCCCCCCAGTCCGGAGTTCGTTGAGTTCAGCGAATCAGGACTAAGGTTGTTGTCTTTAGCAGGAGTTGAGCTTTTCTTGCCCCCCAGTCCGGAGTTCGTTGAGTTCAGCGAATCAGGACTAAGGTTGTTGTCTTTAGCAGGAGTTAAGCTTTTCTTGCCCCCCAGTCCGGAGTTCGTTGAGTTCAGCGAATCAGGACTAAGGTTGTTGTCTTTAGCAGGAGTTGAGCTTTTCTTGCCCCCCAGTCCGGAGTTCGTTGAGTTCAGCGAATCAGGACTAAGGTTGTTGTCTTTAGCAGGAGTTGAGCTTTTCTTGGCCCCCAGTCCGGAGTTCGTTGAGTTCAGCGAATCGGGACTAAGGTTGTTGTCTTTAGCAGGAGTTGAGCTTTTCTTGCCCCCCAGTCCGGAGTTCGTTGAGTTCAGCGAATCAGGACTAAGGTTGTTGTCTTTAGCAGGAGTTGAGCTTTTCTTGGCCCCAAGTCCGGAGTTCGTTGAGTTCAGCGAATCAGGACTAAGGTGGTTGTCTTTAGCAGGAGTTGAGCTTTTCTTGCCCCCAGTCCGGAGTTCGTTGAGTTCAGCGAATCAGGACTAAGGTTGTTGTCTTTAGCAGGAGTTGAGCTTTTCTTGGCCCCAAGTCCGGAGTTCGTTGAGTTCAGCGAATCAGGACTAAGGTTGTTGTCTTTAGCAGGAGTTGAGCTTTTCTTGCCCCCAGTCCGGAGTTCGTTGAGTTCAGCGAATCAGGACTAAGGTGGTTGTCTTTAGCAGGAGTTGAGCTTTTCTTGCCCCCCAGTCCGGATTTCGTTGAGTTCAGCGAATCAGGACTAAGGTGGTTGTCTTTAGCAGGAGTTGAGCTTTTCTTGCCCCCCAGTCCGGATTTCGTTGATTTATGTAGTCCGGACTTGGAAGTTGAAACGGTTTTGGGGAATTTCCCCCCAATTATTTGAATTGTTACAGTTGTCTTTTTCAAAAGACGTGCTGTAATAATGACTCTTCAATAATGACTGCTCGTGATGGGCGGCTGGGATCGTGCCACGTGGCATGGTTTTTTAGTTTTTTACCCCCTATAAAAGGAGGCGCTGCCTTCTTTGTTTTCTTTTTATTGCTTCTTCAATTCTTCTTCTTTGTTTTTATTTCTTTCTCTCGAGGTCTTTCTTTGCCGTTCTTGCCGTCGTTACCTGTCGCTGTAGCTTGGCCTGTGGTTGATTATTGGTCGTCCCCAGTCGCTCCGTTATATCAGTCTCGTAAGTTTTGCTATATTTCCCTGTTTGTGTCTTTACTTTGATTCTTCCGTTGTCCTCATTGTTTGGTTGTATTGTTTATGTGTTCTTGCGTTTTGTTGTTGTTGTTTTGCTGTATGTATGTGTATATATATATGTGTTTGTGGGCATGTTTTGGTTTTTGATTCTGTATTGATATTGTTTATGGAATTAGGGTTTTATGTTAGGGTCCGGACTTGGATACTTAGTCCGGACTAATAGGCTAGGTTTTGGAATTTGCAATTGGTTTGCGTTTATGTGTTTGTGTGTTGTTTGAGTTCGGAGTAATGGCTTCGGGGTTTTTGCAGTCTGGAGCGTTTGTTTAGGGGTGTTTTCTTTGTTGGGTCTCCGGACTGTCGATTTTAACTTGTAATTAAAATGAATCGTAGGGTAGTCCGGACCATGTAGCTTTCAAGATAAATAACCTGTAGGAGTTTTAGACTAACCTTTGTCACTTGTTTTAGGTTTATGGTCCGGACTAAAGCTCTTGCCAAGGCCTACATAACTTGTTATCCGGGGCCATCTAGTTCAGGTTCTGAGTCTTCTGCTGATTCTGAGCGGGTTGAAATGGGTAAGAAAGCTTCTACTTCGGACTCCGAGGCCATAACGAAGCTTTCAGTTGCTAAGATCTCCTCCAGAAAAGTACCGTGTAGTCCGGAGGGGCTCTGGGTTGAGAACCTCGGGTATTTCGTTACTAAGAGTGAAGAAATTGAGGATAGCTTTTACTATAGGAGCATTAGGTCCGGATACGCTAGGCAGCCGAACGCGAATCCGGGGCCTTATAATCAGGAAGAGCTGGATAGGAAATTTGCTGGGAGTATAGCGGCTAAGGAGCCCTATGAGTTGAGGGAGGAATACGCCGCTTTGGACCATGAGACGCAGGATTCTTCCGTCCGGGCTGCCTTTCAGCTGGATCGACGGATTGAGTGGAGGTGGCCGACTCCGGAGGAAAGGATTTATCATAGGCCGGCTGATGGGTTTGTTCCGGTATGGCTGGAGCATCTCCGGTCCGGATGGAACCCGCACTGGCACTTGTTTCTCAAGCACCTGTGCAAGTATATATATAAGGTTTCTCCGATGCAGATTACGCCCAACGGTATAAAATGGATGACTTGGTTTATTGCTTCCTGTAATAAGTTTAAAGTTCAGCCCACTTTTAAGCTATGGCATCACTTATTTCATTTGGTCCGGTCCGGACAGACTCCTCTTTATGAGCTTCGGTTCCGGGCTGCTGAGTGCGGTTACGGGGGCTCTTATAGGCCAGTGATTCAGCAATCTTCTTTGAAGCATTGGAATGGAGAGCTTATCATGCTGAGGGGCTTAGATTTGTTTTATCTTCCCTATATAGCTGCCGACGGAGTCCGGACTAGGTTCCGAAGGGATGTTCTCCGGGGAGATGCGCTCCGGATGATATTTGCATTTTGTGAATGCTTGGGTTTTCAAATGACCCGGGATACCTTTATGATGTATAGGACTATGCATAGAATAGGGTGTAAGTAGTTTCTCTTTTTGTCCGGACCTTCTATGTTTTTGTTGTATATCTTTATTTGTCTTGATTCCGTACCAGTTTTGACTTGTGTTTTTTCTTTGTTCCTTTGCAGGTTTGCCTCATTACAATCCGGACATGTCGTCTTCAGCCTACAGTGATGCTCTGAAAGGTCTGGGCAAGGCTTTCAAGTTACCGAAGAAGAATGCTGTTACTGGCTCCGGATCGAACGCCTCGGCCGAGGAGGGGTCACAAAGCAATGCCGTCCCAAATCCGGAGCCTGAAGTTCATGTGAACCAGTCTACTCCGGAGAATAATGTTGAGTTGGATAATGAATTTGACAATCTTGAGGATTTGGGTCCTATTGGGGAGATTCCGGGCGTTGATTCTGGGCGGAGAAGGAAGAGGCTCCGGACTCTTGGGTCGAAGCCTCCTAGGGCTGAAAATTATGAAGCTGGCTCTGGGTCCGGGGCTAGAAAAGGGAAAGCTGTTGAATCGGATAGTCCGGATGAAGTTGTTCCGGGGCTGGAGGAAAAGGTGGCTCGCTTCATGGCTGGGATTCCGACTCAATCTCAGTGGAGTAAGATGAATGAGTCCGGATTTGATGCCACAATGAAGGAGTGTTCCCGTCTCTGGGGTCAGGTATTTTCTTTCTGTTCTTGTTTCTTGCTTTTATTTGCCTTAGAATATTTTTCTGAGCTTTTCCATTTTTTGCAGCTTGGTGGGTATATGGCTGGATCAGCTTCTCTGGCCTACAATGAACTGAAAATCTCCCGGAGTACCATTGCTGATAAGGATTCGGAGATTAGTCAGCTCCGGGACCAGATAATTGTAAAAGACAATTCCCTCTCCGGACTGAATAAGCATCTGAATGAAGTGACTATCCGGGCTGATAACGCGGAGAAGGAGGTATCCGACCTAAAATCCGAGTTGGTTGAGCTCCGGAGGCAAATGTCTGCTGTTCGTCCGGAGGCCCAGGTTATTGAAGAATTTAAGAGATCTGAGGAGTATGATAGAGCTCTCGCCAATGCTGGTGCTCCGGAGATAGCTCGATGCTGGTTGGTTGCTGAGAGGCATATCAAGACGAGTCCGGAGGCTGATTGGGATAGTTTCGTATCTGAGTTTATCAAAGCCAAGGAAGATATTGAGCTTGGACTAGGTGAACCGGAGCCGTTCGACGGTCCTTGCCCCAGTTTCCTGCCTCCCCGTGCTCCGGAGTCCTGATCTATATTTGATTTGTAAAACTGCTACTGCTACTGATTTGAGACTTGATAATATTTGGTTCTTGTAATATTTTTTGTACTTTGGTCCGTGCTTGTTTGAGGCCGTTGAATTTGTAATGAATGCTTTCTTTGACGCTATTTTACTTTTCTTCTGTAGTTTGTTTTTGCCTTAGAATATCTTCCCAAGTTGAATTTTGCTGTAGTCCTGACTAATCTTCTTGTCCGGACTAGTGGAGGACTTTTAGATAGAAAATTAATTCTAAGTAAAATTTGGTTGCTCTAGTCCTGACTAATAGCTTGTCCGGACTAGTGATAAGTTGATTGTTCTAGTCCTGACTGATAGCTTGTCCAGACTAGTGGTTGCTTTAAGTTAGAAAATTAATTCTAAGTAAAATTTGGTTTCTCTAGTCCTGACTAATAGCTTGTCCGGACTAGGGATAAGTTGATTGTTCTAGTCCTGACTGATAGCTTGTCCGGACTAGTGGTTGCTTTAAGTTAGAAAATTAATTCCAAGTAAAAGTTGGTTGCTCTAGTCCTGACTAATAGCTTGTCCGGACTAGTGATAAGTTGATTGTTCTAGTCCTGACTGATAGCTTGTCCGGACTAGTGGTTGCTTTAAGTTAGAAAATTAATTCTAAGTAAAAGTTGGTTGCTCTAGTCCTGACTAATGGCTTGTCCGGACTAGTGGTTGCTTTTGGAAAATATTCAAGTTAAAAAGAAAGCTTTTCATTGATCATTCATACAATATAGAAGGAGAAACATTTTGGTTACTTGCCATATTGGCTACAAGTTTTTGGTTGCTTTGTTTGCTGTACTACTGATAGTATTTCCTTAGCCTTAGTCCATGCCAAGTGTTTGGCACTTCTGAGTCATCCATGTTCGAGAGCTTGTAGGTTCCTGGCCTGAGGACTTCTTTGATTTTGTATGGTCCTTCCCATTTGGGCATTAACTTTCCGGTGTTTGTGGGATCTGATGCTTCAGTGTCTCGAAGGACTAGGTCTCCAACTTGGAAGTTTTTGACTCTTGACTTCTTACTGAAATGTTCTCTTGTTTTCTCCTTGTACTTCTCCATTCTTACCACAGCTTGGTCCCGGACCTCATCAATTAGTTCCATGTTTGTTTTGAGTCCTTCTTCATTTGCTTCTTCTTCAAAGTTTATTGCTCTGTGGGAAGGAGAGCCTACTTCAATAGGGAGCATTGCTTCTGTTCCATAAGCTAGTTTGAATGGAGTTTCTCCTGTGCTTGTCCTTGGGCTTGTCCTGTAGGACCAAAGTACGCTTGGTAGTTCTTCTGGCCACTTGCTTTTGCTTTCTTTGAGTCTTTTCTCGATACCTCGGAGCAGGATTCTATTCGTTACTTCTACTTGGCCATTTCCTTGGGGATATGCCACTGATGATTTTTTGTGCTTAATCCCGCGGTCTTGGAGGTAGGACTCGAACTCTGATCCAATGAATTGAGGTCCATTGTCTGATACTAGGACTCGTGGTATCCCGAACCTCATCAAAATGTTGTCCATAAACTTTATGCAGTCTTGCTGATTGATTGTCCTCATTGCTTTTGCTTCAACCCATTTTGTCATGTAATCAATAGAGACTAGTAGGTACCTTAGATCTCCTTTTGCTCGAGGGAATGGTCCCATGATATCAATACCCCAAACAGCGAAGGGGATAGGTGACAGGACTGAGGATGGTAGGACTGGGCTTATTCGGGATACATTGCTGAAGAGTTGGCACTCCTTGCACTTCTTGACGAATTGTATTGCATCCTGATGAATTGTTGGCCAGTAGTAGCCTTGTCTTATGATCTTATGAGCTAGGGCTTTTGCAGACATGTGGTCTCCGCATATTCCTTCATGCACTTCTTCCAAGCAGTACTTTGCTTCTTCTGGGCCAATGCACTTCAGGGTAGGAGATGAGAAGGTCCTGCGGTAGAGTACTCCTTCTTCGAGGAAGAACTTGGCTGCTTTTGCTTTCAATCTTTGAGCTTTTCCTTTATCTTCTGGGAGTCCCCCTTTGTCCAAGTAATCTATGAAGGGAGTCATCCAATTTTGAGTGCTTTCTATTTCCAAGACCTCTCCGGATTCAATTGATGGTTTGTGGAGGTCCTCGAAGTAGACTGAGCAGTCTAGGTCTGATGAATTCCGGACTAATTTGGATAGGATATCCGCTTCTTCATTTTCTTCTCGGCATATTTGGAGGATTTGGTGGCTTGGTATTGAAGCTAAATAGCTCTGAACCAGTGCTTGGTACTTCGCCAGAGTAGGGTCCTTTGCTATGTATTCTCCGTTTGTTTGTTTGACCACTATCTGGGAGTCGCTGTAAATTTGTAAGTCCTGGACCCTTAGAGTCCGGGAGAGCTTTAGTCCTGCGATCAGCGCCTCATATTCTGCTTGGTTGTTTGTTGCCGGGAAGTTGAAGGATATAGCTGTCTGAATCTTGAATCCTTCTGGGCTCCTGAGTATGAGTCCGGCTCCTGACCTCTCGGTTGTTGAAGAACCATCTACTTTTAAGGTCCAGGCTCCTGGACTAATTTCCTTTTTTGGCTCCTGATCCATGTCCATTGGTTGTTGGTCTTCTTCTGGGAAGTTGCATTCGATTATGAAATCTGCAAGAACTTGAGCTTTGATTGCAGTCCTGGGAATGAAGCTTAGGTTGAACTGGCTCAATTCCACAGCCCAATTAACAAGTCTTCCCGAGATTTCTGGCTTGTGCAGTATTTTTCTTAGTGGTTGATTTGTTACTACTTTGATCTCCCTCCCTTGGAAGTAGTGTCTGAGTTTTCTTGATGTTGTAACCAAAGCAAAAGCAAACTTCTCCAATCTTGGGTATCTTGTTTCTGAATCTTTTAGGACTTGGCTTACGTAGTAGACTGGTTGCTGTGTTCCATTTTCTTCCCTGATCAGGGCAGCTCCTACGGCTTGTGCTCCTGCTGATAAGTATAAGTAGAGAGGCTGTTCTGGCTTGGCTTTAGTTAGGACTGGTGGCTGAGAGAGGTAAGTTTTGATTTCCTCGAATGCTTTCTGGCACTCTGGGCTCCAGTTTACCTCTTTCTTGTTGGTTGCTCCTTTGAGTAGATCAAAGAAAGGTAAGCACCTCTCTGCTAGTTTTGAGACAAATCTCCTGAGTGCTGCTAGTGATCCTGCTAGCTTCTGCACATCTTTTTGCGTCCTGGGAGCTTTCATCTCCTGGATTGCTTTTATTTTCTCCGGATTGGCTTCTATGCCTCTGCTGCTAATCATGAACCCTAGGAACTTCCCTGCTCCTACTCCGAAAGTGCATTTCTCCGGGTTTAGCTTTAGTTGGTTCTTCCTTAGATTTTCAAAGCATTCCTTCAGATCTTCCAAATGCCCTTGTATAGTTGTTGATTTAGAAATCATGTCATCGACATAGCATTCCAAGTTTCTCCCAATCTGGGACTTGAATATCTTATTCATGGCTCTTTGGTAAGTGGATCCTGCGCTGGTAAGCCCGAAGGGTAGCATCACATAAGCGTAGACTGCTCTGTGAGTTATGAATGCTGTCTTAGGGATGTCCTTCGGGTTCATCTTTATTTGGTTGTATCCGGAGAAGGCGTCCATGAAACTTAGCATTACATGTCCTGAGGTGGCATCTATCAGCTGATCAATGTTTGGAAGGGGATACGGGTCCTTCGGGCATGCATTATTTAGGTCAGTGTAGTCCACGCACATTCTCCATTTGCCGTTGGACTTCTTAACCATGACCACGTTAGCTAGCCACTCCGGATATTTGATCTCTTTGATGATTCCTGCTTTGAGTAGCTTTTCTACTTCTTCGTCAATGGCTCTCTGCCTCTCTGGAGCAAAGTTTCTTCTCTTCTGCTTTACTGGTTTTTTGTTGGGGTTGACATCCAAGCTGTGCATTGCTATGGACTCATGTAGTCCTGGCATGTCCCTTGGACTCCAGGCCAAAACATCTTTATACTCCCGGAGCAGGGAAACTAATCTCTCCTTGAAGGACTCCTCGAGTCCTGACCCAATCCTCACTTTTTTGCCTGAATTGGTTGCATCTACTTCGATTTCTTCTGTTTCGACTGCTGCTTCGATTTTTGCTTGTTCTTTGTTTGAGATCATTTGATGAATCCGAGCTTCAGAGTTCTTCTTTAGATAGTTGTTTGTTTTTTCAGGTTCTTCGGTTGCTTGCATGGTAGGACGAGGTTGGTCTAGGACTCGATTTGTCTTGTCCACTACCATGACTTGGTTGCTTGCCAGTTCTTCTGGACTTGTTTTGCTTGGTTCTTCCCTTGTCCGGGGTCTGTGCTTCTTCGTGCTTTGTTGCTTGCGAAGGACCGTAGCCTTCCTCTTGTTATCTTGATGGGTTTCTGCCATAACTAACCCCTGGTTGTAGCATGTTTCAGCAACTCCGTAATCTCCTTTAATCTCCCCGACTCCCGTCGGGGTTGGGAACTTAATCTTGAGATGGGAGATTGAAGTTATTGCTTGCATCATGGTCAGAGCTGATCTGCCAATAATTCCGTTGTATGAGGAAGGAGCGTTGATCACATAAAATTTGATGACATGAGTCGCTTGGTTAGGAGCAGATCCAAAAATGACTGGCAGATACAAAGTTCCTTGGATCGGGACTAAGTTGTGGCCGAAGCCATAGAGTGGGTCTTCTCGACATTCATTTGAGCGGACGCTCCCTAACTGCATTCTATCCACTGTGTGCTTGAATAGAATATTTACTGAGGAGCCATTGTCTATGAGCATTCTTCTTACTTCATTATCAAAGATGTCCAGAGTGACAACCAAAGCTGCATTGTGATGAGGGTTGACTCCTTCATAGTCCTTGCTGCTGAAGGATATCACCAGGTCTGGGAGCGATTGGATTGAGAGTACTTCTTCGCCGAAGCCCGGGCCCCCGGGTGGGGAGTAGGATCCGCCTAGGACCACATTGACTATATTCTTTCCTTTCTTCTGTGCTTCTCCTCTGCTGTTGTCCCGAACTAAGTACTTGTTCATATTCCCCTTTTTCACTTGGTCCTCAATGAAGTACTTTAGTGATAAGCAATTCTCGGTTTTGTGGCCATGGGTCTCGTGATAATCACATTGCCTATTGTAGGGCCTACTCTCCGGAGGAGTTTGCATTGGCTTCGGAGGATAATAGAAAGGCTTTTCTTTGACTTCTTTCAAGATTTCTTCCCGGGTCATGTTGAGAGGAGTCCAGTCCGGCTCCTGCTTCGGCTCCCGAGCTTGCTTCACGGGTCCTGGGTCGCTGTTCGACTCCAGCTTAGGACCAAGTCTTTGGAAAACCGGGTTTGCTTGTCTTTCTTGGCTTTGGTTGCTTTGCTTGAATTTCTTGTCCTGATGGTAACCTCCTTTCGGTCGGTCATCAGTGTTTTTATTCCTGAACCCTCCATTCCGGGTCATTCTCATTGCTTGGAGCACGTCTGTTTCCTTAATGAATCTGGCGGCCATGGAATAAGCTGCTGCCAGACTTTGCGGCTCCTTATTGACTAGCTCCACAATATACCTTTCGTTGTGCTCTGGGTCCAGATTTCTTCTAAAAATGCTTAAAGCTTCCCTCTCATCCAGATTTGAAACTTTATTGATTGCTTCCTGGAACCGGCGCATGTATGCAGATAGGGATTCATTGTCGTGCTGCCGGATTGTCTCCAGGTGACACATGTGCATTTCGTGCGTTTTGTTCGCCCGAAATCTCCTGAGGAAAGAGGCTCGAAATTCCTTCCAGGAATGGATGCTGCGGGAGGGGATTCTGCTGAACCATCTCTGGGCCCCTCCCTTAAGTGTTGAAGCGAAGAACCTTGATTTCGTCAAGTCATTGTAGTAGTATATCTGCGCTAGCTGTTCAAAGTAGTTCAAGTGCTCCTCGGGGTCTCCCAGACCATCAAAGGAGTCAAAGTTGTAATGTTTCAAGTCCCGCTGCCGGGGGATAGCTTCTAAGGAGTAGCTGAAAGGAGTGAGTGTTTCTCCAATCTCCACTCCTGAGTCTCTGTCCATCTTCCTCTGCAATTCATAGATCATGTCTTTTAGGTCCTTCTGCTTCTCATCTTCTTCATCATCAGAAATCAGCTCCGGAGTGGGGTCTCTCCGGGTTCTTTTGCTCCTAGGCTTGGTCAACAGCTTCTCTTCTTCTAATTGTATTCTTTTTTGGATCTTTAGCTCGAGCTTTGCTTCTTCTTCTTTCCTGATTTGCTCCCGGACTTCTTCCAACTTTCTCTGTTTAGCAGCTTCTGCTTCTTTTTTGCCTTGATCTTTTTTGCTTTTCTTCCCCTTGGCTCCAATGCGGTCGAACACCGACCTCTTTGATTGCTGGGAGTCCCCGGATTCCTCCGGCTCCTCCTCTAGTTCTGCCTCTTCTTGGAGGCGGGTCTGCTCCTGTCTGTATAGTCTGATTGCTTCTGCTAGTTCATCGCTTGTGAGGTTAGCCATGTGCTCTTCGGCTACCGGGACATTTGTGTACTTGTACTGATTGAGCTCTATGAGGGTTCTGGCATCCCTTGTGTTTACAATTCTCTCCACTACGGGAGTGTGTAGTGGTTGCTCCTGGAATGTTTCTCTCTCGGCTCCTGGGTCGAGAGCCTGGGAGTGGTCCGGATCCTGGACCTGAGCACTAGCAGATGGCCTCCCAGAGGTATTCTTTCCTGGTCTTGCCATTTCTCAACAGCACCAACAACAAATGATAACAATATGGCACAGAGAATATCGGTCTAAGGTTGCTTTATGAAATTTGCAGAAACTACCCAAAATAACGACAAATACTAGCAAATAGCTTCCTGGGAGCAGTTCAAACGATTTTATGGGACTATTCAACGATGAAGTACAACGCAAAGTTATATTCAAACTAGAACAATAACGATTAAAACTAACGATAGCTCACACAAACGTGGCTTAACCAACAAAACGAGCTCACACAAACGTGGCCTAAAGTAACGAGCGCATACAAACGTGGCCGATATGAGCAACATTCATGTTTACGTAAAGGGTTGGTTGCTTGAGTTCTTACAAGTTTGAATAAATGGACTCTTTGAAGAGTTTGCTGATGAAGGTGAATCCAGGGGCACCGAGACCCAAGGATGGAGAGCCCCTCCTTCTAGCGCCAAATGATAACTCCTGGTGGCGGGGCTGCTCCTTCGACACCGCCCTGGATCCTTCGCCGTTATAGAGGTGTAGCTGTGGCTGGGTTCCTACAAAACAACGCCGGAAGGGGGTTTGGAGTCCCGCGGCGCCTCCGGCGTGAGAGTAAGAACTAGCTTTTTGGGAAGATGAAGATGATTATAAATGCAGGGTGGCTGTGTGTATATATGAGTGTGAAAGAATGATTAACCCCAAAACCTCACCTTCTTGGGCTATTTATAGCTCAAGGGTAGGGTTTTGGGGTTGGTACCTTTGAATCGTAGCCATTGGTTCTGGGAGCGGAGGGCACCTGGCGGGAGTGGATGCTTTACACGCGTCAGCGCGGGACTGGTCGAGGAATGTTTTGAGGATCCTCTGACACGTGGCCTGATTATTCCCATGATTGATGTGTGACAGTTGTCCCCGTCACGTGCTTGGGCCAACGTCTCACGTGTTGGGATTTATCAGGGTTTCGCTTACGAGACTAAGCTGGTCGGGAGTGGTAGTGTGCGGGAGTATCCCTTCCAGGAGCTGCGTAGAGTTATGAGCCTAGGAGTAGGCATTCCCGGAGCTGCACGGAGTTAGGAGCTTAGGAGTAGGCCTCCCAGGAGCTGTATGGAGCTGAAGGCCTAGGAGTAGTTCTCCCAGGAGCTGTATGGAGCTGAAGGCCTAGGAGTAGTTCTCCCAGGAGCTGTGTGGAGTTAGGAGCCTAGGAGTAGGCCTCCCAGGAGCTGTATGGAGCTGAAGGCCTGGGGGTGGTTCTCCCAGGAGCCATATGGACTATCACTACGAGACGTTGATTTCTTCGTGACGCTGCTACCGCCTAGTGACTTTCCTCTTCCGGCCATTGGATGGAGACTGATTACCAAAATTTTTATGAAATTCAGAGACGGGAAATTGTTTGCTCCCTTTTTCAGATTTGAATGGTTTGGTTTGATATGTTCGTTGTATTTATAGTGCGAGGTTTTGTGTTCTGGCCAATAGGAGACGATCATGCGGATCTGTAGCCTCTGCCGTAGGATGAATCTGATTTTAACGGTTATATGGGGGATTTTGGTTAGCGAATAACGGATTGGGTAAACTTGGCCAATGAATCGTATGAAACGGGACATGGTAGGGCAATTATTAATTTTTTTTTCTTTTTTTTTAATAAATCATGAATGAGAATATTCTATCAAGAATTAAAGATAGTACTACTTCTTTACGTGTTTTAATTTTTACTAAATTATTCAAAATACCAAAGATCATTTATAATTTATCTAATACACCGATTTTTCAGACAACAAATTTATGTAAATATTAAACTAAAATTTTAAATTTTATTTATACTTAAAATAAATTTGTAGTTGTTCATAAAATTCTAAAATTTAAACAAAAATAAATTCAAAAAGTTGAAAATAACGTCAAATCCTGAAAGACGCAGCTTCAAATGTTCGAATAATGATTAAAAAATTCTTCAAAATAAACTCAAATCAAATTCACATTTATGATGTCTCAAAAGCTAAGCGTATGTGAAAATTTGTAGGTAAAAATCAAACAACCCATCAAGAAACCAATTCCACACTAGTGAAGTAATTCATAATTTCTATAAAACCAAATTCATTTTTCAAAATTCATAGTTCACATATAACTTAAAATTACTTCCACGACTTACCAAGGTGACACAGTATCACATGTTCATAATTCTGTCCCCTTATTAAGGGTGTGTGCCCTCCTGAACGCATCATAACTAATTTTACCTACAAAGTTTTCATAGGCTAATTTAAGAACTATATGCAATTATTAATTGGTTCGTAAATGAAAACTCATTGAGAATTCTTATATCTAAACAAGATACTTGATCCATAATTTTGAAACAAAAGCAGTGAAAATATATTTAAGAGTTTTCAAATAAAAATAAAAGTGTAAAAAGTTAACTTACCTTACTCTAGCAGTTCAAAACATTACTAAGTAATTTCTATATTTAAGTGAACCAACTAAAGATAATTACTAACCTAATTTATAAATATAAGACAGAAACATTAAATCGACTTGAGAAAATATCATGGTGAGCCGCAGTGTCACATCCACGCAGATAATATATATTAGAACTGTGTACACCATGGTTGTAAAAATCGGTAATCGGCACTAATCGGTTTGGGTACCGATTAGGGATTAATCGAAGGGATTAATCGGAACAAAAATCAGATATATTTAAATATTTTAATAATATTTAATATATTTACCTTATTTATTATGAAATATATAATTCAAAAATAATTTATAAATATTAATCGGATTTTAAAAAATAGATCGGTCAAATATTTTTTAAGGATTAATCGGAGATTAATCGGGGATTTTTTAACACATAAGAACATGTTAAAACACATAATATGATCTTAACATATCATACCCATCATGATCTAATCATAAAAACCAAATATAGTAAAAATCAGAAAATTCGAAATTAAATCTCATAACATTAAATCGCAGATTACAGGGTCTAAACGTTGTCAAACGTCTTACAGATCAGTCGATGATAGTTTTAGCTATCAGTTTTGTTCAGACGCTCGATTCCATATGAAATAACATATTCGTTCGCCAAAATCAGACACCAGACCCAGATTTCAGCAAATCCGCTGCATCCGATTTAGAATCGTATCAAATATGATTTTTTTAATAAGAACAAACACAAAACATGTATATATCACTATATATATAGATTATATAATCATCATATGATTATACAACTCTCATGAATATCATATATTCAAAACATATATATACATACATATATATAAACATAACAACATGTAAAACATATAAAATCGCATACATAACAGTCATGGAATATTGTATACATGTTATCATCATAAAACCGGTAAACACATAAACGAATTAAATACTTTTCACAAGTATCTCTGATGCCATTGAAGGGTTTCGAGCACATAAACGCAACAGAAACAGTAATTAAAAACGTAAAAAACTGAATTTTCGAAACCCGCCGTAGGATCCATGCGAAAAACATATATTTAATTCGTAGATCAAATTGTTTACCTTAGGAAGTTTTACCAATTGGTTGACTAATGGAGATCCAAAGCTTGTTCAATTACCACTTATCACGCTTTCGCGATCTACGCTCTATCGGTATCCACACGAATGCTTGAACTCAATGATTGGATGTGTACTACCACAAACTCATTTCTTCTTGCTCTCTCCCTCTTCTCTCTTGGTGGCTAGGGTTTTAGTAAAAGTCCTTTTTCATACAAAAATCAGCCACACAAGAGATATTATATAGAGAGTGGAAAAACAAATTATATTAACTAATTAGGAGTTATTATTAATTCGAAATTCCTATTTGTATTATAATTAAGTCTCACTTAATTATTTAACAAATAAATTTTATAATTAATATTAGTAAATTTGAATATCATTATTTATCTAATTAATTAAGTCAAACTTAACTAATATTATAAATAATTCAAATTACTTTAATTTAATTTAAATCCAATTTAAATTAAATAATCCTTCAAGCATTCTTTGTGTGTGACCCTATATGTTATTATTACGTTGGCAACAAATTTTAAATCTAATTTAAAATCGTAAACAATGAGCGGCATCTAGTAATACGTCATTGCTACCCAAATAATAATAATTGAATCGGTGATCGATTAAACCTTTTGTGAATAATGTACAATGTAATATAATCCCTTTAACCAAATATTATAGATTAAACTAGAGGCATGTAATGTGTCATTCTCATCATAGTTTAATCCAAGTTTCCTTGATCAATGAGCAGACTATCATATCAAATCAACATTTGAGCGTGGCCACGCATTTCATAGTCTAACTCACACAAGAGGCCAATAATATCACTCCTAAAATAGGAGGGTTAAATCTCATCTAGATCATTCATATTTCTCATACGATTCATAATATACCCAATGTCCACTTTTATCATTACCTGGTCAAGGATAACTTTTAATGGAATCAATGTATATTAATTCTCGTATAGAAATATAATGACTTCAGGTCTAAGGACCATTATATCATTATCACTGTGAGAATTACTTATGACACAACAGACATGTAGAATCTCACATTGGGTCTGTTCAGCACCATGTACATATACATCTGCCTGTGTTTTTGACTTTAGTATCACTATACCTATGATCAATGAGATGTGATCATCAGTCTTAATGCATTATTATTGTCCCTTAATAATAATACTCGACTAGGGACCTTTAGGAATATTGATACTATTCTTATAATCTAATTTCTAAGTCACGTACTTAGAGATATAAAATTGTATATCATATTCCAAGGACATTTATTAATCTAACATTTATATCGCAGTAAATTAAGAATCAATAAATTATAAATAGAATATTCGATAGAATATAAACATTAATAATCCTAATGTCTTAAACTAAAACATCATAGTGTTGTCTCTAGGGCACAAACACTAACAACAACTTTATGCCCAAACTCGCCAAAACTGAAGCAAGCTCCGGTATTCCAGCGACAATCCTTGTCCAAGTGATTTCTTCCACATCTGGAACATGAAAGCTTATATCCCGATTCACGTCGATGGAAATTACCTTGATTATTATACTTTATATAAGGTCCACTATCATTATCATCGAATGCACTTACATGATTTGCTCTGTTCTTACACTCAAAGTCCTTCTTTCTGCTGTGACGCCCCCAAATCCGGGGTCGGAATTTAGGAGGCCACACCATCTTTAATCCTCTTTTAACACTTATCCTGAACCATAATATATATATACTGTTTCTGGTCGACATCTTGGTTAATTATTGTGTTATGACATTTTAAGAAAATAAGTGTGAGCTAAATTGCCCAGCATAATATTCAACGGTGTAAAAAGACTGTTAAAGAAATTTTATTAATCCGTATAAGGATATATATTTTCAAAAGTAGTTTTCCTGATGATACACACCTTTTTGAAATCATGTCTTTTATTAATTTGAATACCTTTTTAGTGAATTCAACACATAAACTCGAGTTACGGTATTGCATATCAATTCCAATTGGAAGAATATGACATTCACTGGAGCTACCACATACGATGATCAGTCGTATAACGGAAAGTTTTTAAACTTTTATACTAGTAGAAACGGTTATCACCCTGAACGGATTCAGGCCTTTTATGTGTCCATCCCCCTCAGATACACATTATGCGTCCATCCCTCCATGTACACATACTTCACACGTCCATCAATATTTATGGTACTTCTCATGCGGAAATAATTGGTAATCCACCCAGTGCACGAAGTACTAAAGTCTACCCTTGCTTGTCCTTAAGAATCCTATCATGTATCCGGAACTTATATTGTTCCTCAAGCATACTGCTTGTTGATAGGTACACACCGATACATACATATATATATATACACTTCCGAGAATTTTCGGAGGAAGTATTATAATAATGTGATTTGACCATTGTTTACATATAAATATTTAAAGGGAAGTTTCTTTTGAAACTATAGTCAAAATATTTAAAATAGATCGAAATAATGTTTTTCGAAGTTCGGATGGTACTAACATGATTTTCAGAAACTCACAAAGTATTCTAAAATAAGATTTATAACTTTTAAAATCATATATATTCATTCAACAAATATTTAATAATTAAATAATAATTATTAAATAATCAAACCTCTAATAGTTCTATTTTAATAAGAGTATTTGAAATAATATTCCTCAACTGATTACTGTTTAAGTAATTAAATTAATCTTAAATAAATGTTCAATATTTTGAAATTAACAATTATATAATCATCTAAGAATACTTCTTCTTTTAAATGTATATCCACAATAATATTCATCGTTAAATAATTAATAGAAGTTGAGGGAATACGATCTTTAGAAATCGTTTTAAATATTTCGAGGTATTTAATAAATCGTAAGAGGACATTGTAACAACCCAAATCCTGGGTCAAGGTTTGGTGTCATGAAACAACCTTTACATAAAATAAAAGAATATTCAATTAACCCCTTGAATCCGGATCATTTACAGGTTATGGTATGAAATAAGAATCTAACCTTCTACGATTCACATTAATTACAATACAAGTGTAAATACCTTTGTACTAATGCTCTTGTCATATTCTTCTAACATCTTCAACCTCTCGCAGCGGAAATTTCTCTAACTTCTGCTGTCTATCAAAGCTATTCACTTTTATCCTTATCTGTTTCTGGAAGAAATAAGAATTTACAAAGCAAGAGTGAGCCAAAAATACCCAACAAGTATATAATTTGAGTTTCAAATATTAATGTCAAAGGAAATTTCCGAACAAAATCTTTAAACAATTTTAAACAATTCTATTTGTTTGAGTGAGGTGAGCGAATAAACGTTGGCTGTCACCAGCCTTTAACTTTAAGTCCAAAAGTGACAAGCGATTTCCAGATTCATCTCCTGAATCAGGGTTTTGTCCGGTTTTGGAATCATAAAACCTTTCGAGAGAGAATGCCATTAATGGCGATCAACAACAAATTAGACTGGACACTAGTTCAGATCTATATCCTGCTAATCAGTCAGGATATAATGCAGATCTATACCCGTCTATATAGATCCAGTCGGGTCCCCAGGCTCTACGGCCCATCTCAAGGCACCGGTCATGTCCCGGTCCTTAGGATTAATTAAAACTTAATCCCCAAAATATCATTATCCAGCCCGTGGAGTATTTTGATATCAAATTTTTTGAATTCAAAACATCCCAATTCAGGATTCGCAAATAACCCGAAAGAATGGGTATTTGCTCAAGAGAGCAATCGATAATATAGGAACAAAAATAAAAGGATCATCCATAATCAGAGTAATTGCAGCGAAATATAAAACATTTAACTATTCTGAACTTAGAATATGAACGAAGAAATAATTGCAGTATTTTAAAAGAAAGTTCAGGAATACTTGCCTCAATATGCTTTAATCGCTATTACTAGATGACTTTGATTCGACTTGATCGTTCAGATTTATCGTCAAACTACTATCCCATTTTGGATACGATCCCGACACTCAGGTTCTTCGATTGGAACTTCATTGATTTCGACGTCTAATTACTAGATCATTCCTAGTCCAACGTCAAATCTCGGGTCTTCCGACTAGGACCTACAGGGTTAAAATACCCTAATTCAGATAATCGCTTCGCTTAACATCACATCACTATCCTATTCTACCCATACGATTTCATAATCCAACTTATATTTATATGTATTATTTAAATACACATAACAATTATGGTTCACATCTTCGAAACTCGGTTCGGTGTTTGTTTTCGGAAAGTACGTATATTCGTTGTTTGAAAATAATAGGGTAATGGATTTTAAAATATATTTTGTCACAACACACAACTAGGTTCGTATGATATAATCATTTACTTTCGTTCGACGTTTTCGATAATTATAGGTTACGTTTCCATATTTTCGGAATTAATTTTCTGAAAATCGGGCAGCGTCTCCTTTGTTTATCGGCCTACCCGTCGAAACAATTCGACGTCAATCCACAACAACAATCCAATCACAACAACAACAACCAACCACCATTTGCAATCCCAATCACCGATACAATTCAGTTATTAATTATTTTTATTCGTATTTGTATTCATATATTTATATTTTTATTTTATTTGTAGGACTCAGATAAAAATCATCACCGTCCACCGTCGGCTCGCAGAGGCTCATCGCCGACGACGGTAAAATGCACGGGTTCCCGTTTATAACGAGCGTCTAACACGAATTTCCCCAATTAATTATTTTCCCACACAAAGAAAGTATTTATATCACGAATATTTCATCAATAAATTCCTGCAGAGAGAGAAAATAAAATAATAATAAAAATTTAATTAGTCCGAACAGCACAACAACATGCCACACACACAAGCGCGTGTGCAACACACGCCGACCGCCTCACCAGGAGGTAACCGGCGGCAGCCAGAAACTAAAAGAAAACGGCAGGAACAGAAACATGGACGCAACCACATAACTACACACACACATCTGAAATACACACACACGAATGATACACATATAACAGGGCCAATCGGAGTATTACCGAGAAGCAACCGAAAAACGAAACCAAGCACCAGCGGTACCAGAACAGGGGAGGAGCACCAGCGGGAAGAAGAAAGAAAGGAGAGAGAGAAAGAGAGAGAAAAGGGAGAGGAGAGAGATGAGAGAGACAGTTGTGGGAGAGAGATAGAGAAGATCGAGAAAGGAGAGATTGAGAGGTTGTAGAGAGATTGAGACAGGGCGGTGGTGAGGCCGCGTATGTGTTTTATTATTGAATAATTGATTTTTATTCTTATAACACGTGTCCAACACAGTCGTTTTATATCGTTTCCAATTTATTAACGGTATAACATTATAAATAAATATTAATCGAAATGATTGTAAAATAATCTTAAAATTCTCAAAATGTACTAAAACTAATAAAATAAAATTTCTGAAACTTTGAAACTCTTTCTGAATCGCACGATCTACCCGCCTTTTGCAATTTAGCGAACCAACGTGCGGGTAGATAAAATCCTTAAAATTCCCGGAATAATTTTAAAATTCTCGAAATATTCCAAATTTAATAAAATAAAATTTTCATGATTTTTGAAGTATTCTAGAATTAAATACTGATTTTGCAATTAAATGAGATCAGAAAATCATTTAAAATCAAATAATTAATAAAATATTGATTTCCAAATTTTATGAACCCCTAAAAATAATAAATAAAATTATAGAACAACAAAAATAATTTTAGAAACAATTTTAGCATTTATAAGAATAAATATTCAATAAAATCACTTTTAAAAATAAATTAAGTTCATACAGCTCGATGATTAATTATACAATTAATGTTCGCATCCAACCAATCAAACACAATTAACAATATAGCAACACATTGCTAACATAACCATTGCATATTTTATTTATTTAATATTTCGATAATTACATTTACAGACCGGATCCGAAAATAGGTTACTTAGTCGCTAAGTAACTAAAATGACGATACGATTTTAAAACCAGAATTGGATAATTATCAAAACAGAGACTCTTATAAAATACTTTATACGAACATAAGGTAATAATATATCGCCTTTTGGGAATACGGATTTTTATCGATCTATAAAATGATTTGCGTATCGAAAATTTCACGCTGGGACTCGTACAGGTCAAACCGTACCCCGGATCGAAAAAGTCAAAACATGAAAAGTGTTTAGAATTACCAGATTAGGTTAGAAAGGAGTTTTCGGGTTGTAAAAACGCAAAAACGATTGAAGTGGGACGATTTCTGGTTCTAAAAAGTATTTTTTTTATAATTACGTAATATAATCATTATTAATTCTATAAATCCTTATAAAATCATATGATAATCCAAAAATTACCAGAAAAATACCAAAATTATCTAGATTTAATTCTGGATAATTGGAAATTGAAATATCTCAATTTTATCAGAAATAAACATCCAAATATTATTATCTATCATCAAATAATTCACCAAAATTCACATAAAAATCACATAATAATTATTTATTGATTAAAATAATTACATAATATTTCCCAGACGTTACATCCTTCCCCCCTTAAAATGATTCTGTCCTCAGAATCATGCTAAGGAACAGACCATGATGTTTTCCAAGTATCTCTCTTATAATTTCTCAGTTCTTATCACCGTAATCACAACTCAACGGCCTCTTACCGTCATCAAATCTATCAGTTGCTCATGCAACCCCTAACTCAATCTTTACTTCATACATTTGGAGCTAAACTACTCTTCATAGTCATACACACATGAATGTCTTATAAACTCGTTATACCTGTGACAGCAAAATCAACTCATTCACAATCATTCTATCTACTTCATTATTTCGAAGGACTAACTTAATTTACACCAATCCTTCTTTTCTTTCTAATTCTAATAGTTCGTGTTCATGAACTTTCTATTTTCACTGACTGTTCTACTCTACTTTTCATGTCTCCTTCTGCTCGGTTAGCCTGACTTATGATCGTTTCCAATCGCATTCAAGAATTTCTAATTGGTCTCTTACACTTTCTATCCGTCTGCGCCCGGTATGCTGAGCTCATGGCGTCTTATACTTAGAAACGTTCTAAATCTATTTCAAAAACTAAAAAGTAAAGGAAAATCTCGACAATTGCATTTAACTCACCACTTTGTGGTATACTTCAATTTCTTTTCAATCACTATCAAGTATATTCATTGAGTGAGAATCTGTTACTATCTGAAAAGAAATATTAATTTAGAACATAATGAATCATAACTTTATTCAAAACCCGGTCTCTTGGTACTAATACTCATTTTGTTGTCATATCAAGTTAGATTTCAATACGAACTTTGATGCTCACAACGTTCCATACTGAAGTCAACATCAATCATCTGTATTAATACCACCTTTGATATCTAACAACAAAGTAAGTATCAGCATAACCCAGAAGACGGATCAAAACCTATTCTTCAATTTTTAACTTTTTCAATTCTTTTAACCATTTCCCAACAATCTTAATGGTATTCATTCTTTTCTTTCTATTCAAAACATCTGTTCCTAAATAGACCTTTCCTGGTTGGTAGTTAACCAAACAATCGTAGCTCATAATCAATTATAACCAGAATTCATACCTTTGAAGCTGAGAATGCAGTTGCTATTTTTTTTTCAACTCTTCGCAGGCATATCTTCAGGCGTTCATCTTGGTCTTTCTTAGTCCTTGAATTAGCGAGGATGTTATCAATAAATACAATTACACTATCCAAATACTCCTGGTACATTATGTTCATTTAATCTTCAGACTTATAATTTCTGATAATCGATGCGTAACTCCATACCTCCATTCTTCTTTTTTCTCATTATCACTTTTGTGCATAGCGCAAAACACTCTTTATTTCATTATTCTTTCATTCCATATCTCTGAAGTTTTCCTTCACTCATTATTTCATCCCTATTGAGTTATACGATATAGGGCTTCTGACACCAGCTTGACTCTATGCAGAATCCGACGAGAAATTCTTACCTCATTCCCTGAGGTAATCTTGGTAAAGCATTCGTTCGAACCTCTGGGACTTCACTTAAATTTTAAAGAATTCCGACATGAGATTCATTGTAACGTTCTTCTCTTGTAGTTCACCATTAATACCTTTGTTTAATCACTCCTGTTTACACACATTTTTGGAACGAATTCCTATCTCCAACTATCGGCGTTTCACCTCATTCTCCAACAGTTCTGGCACAACCGACATTCCCAACTTGCATATTTCCTGGATTATTTTATAAAATTTCTTTATCATCCTTTTGATTCCACTTCTTTTCTTTATTATTTCTCCATTCTCATTATTCATTATCTCTTTCAAACATAACGAATTTCTTTTTTTTTCTTAATAATATTAATCTGCTTATCTTTGGATAAGTCATTTCTGGAGTTAACGTTAGAATACAAGCTTTTATTTATAATATTTAAATTCTTATTAACAAAATTATTAAAATTCATCGATAGCGATTTTCTTAACCTCGTTTAAATCATCACTGATCGCATATTTGGCTTTCTCCAACTGATCAACATTTCTTTTTCTCAAGTTCACATGCAGACTTGGTCACTCTCTGTCTTACATCGGATACTTGTATTTGGGAGTTTCCCAGTATTTCACAGCAACTTCTATTCAATCGTAATTCGATAAAGATGTACATTTACGTCCTTCATGGAGTATTATTATAGAAGGTAATATTTCTTTGCCCTATTTTGGATCTTCAGTTCTCGCAAACGTTCTCTCCACTAATTTACAATAGCTTCCATTAACTCATCATTCGATATGGGTATACATCCAAGTCCTTCTTGGAAAGCTATTACAGATAATAGAATCTCTTTGCTTTATCTCGTACCTTCAGTTCTTGAAAATATTCTTCTCACTAGCATGAACCAATAACTTTCTATTCCTTTTGTCTATTGAAAAGGCATATTCATCTAGATAAAATCTCGCACAGGCTTGCAACAACATCACACTACTTTTACTAAATTTCCACTTCTGCTGATGCCATTACTTCCTCCAAATTGCTAGTTGTTTGATTTCAGATCTGAAAATCATGTTAGATCTTGACTCAATCTAATTGGAATTGATCTCCATTTAACTAACCATTAGTTGGTAAAGTTGATCAATTAACTCCTTTAACTGATCACTTAAACCAAGTGCTAACTAGCTAACTGAAATCAAAGACCAATTATATAAAGTCGGTTTGGTCATAACAACTTTCTCAAGAACCGAGATCACAATCATTTAGAGTACCGACGAAAACGATAATATACTTCTTTATCCTTAAATGTAGGGTAACTTCTGAAAATTTGGGCAGCATTTCCCCTATATTATTGACTACCAGTTGGACTCAAGCCGACACCATCAATCAACCAGATCATCCACAATCATATCCACCCACTTTTATCAACCATATTCTTTAATTCAACATAATTCAAAATATGTCACACTGATAATCACATTTACTACTGTCTTGACATAACATGCATTACTTTCAATAAGGCTAAAATTATACCTTTCCTTAGTTCTTTTTAGAATATTATAGAATATATTAATGAACTTAAGATTATCCTGTTGTTTTTCAAAAACTTTATTTCATTATTTTCTTTAACTTATTTTTTTGTCATTACTAATTGTGTACATTTACTTTTAAAAATTATGCTGCATCCTTCAATGAACCACACCGATCCTCCTTCTTTGACGATACACACTCAATTTCATTAGTGAGCCTATTTATCTTTTAATAACCATGCAGGGTCTTGATTGTCACCATCATCTAGTGGAAACTCAATTGCCGGATCATTATTTCTTAAAAGATTTCGCAGTCGAATAGCCATTCCTTCATCTCCACCTATGTATCGAATTTTCGTCATTAGTCCGATTATGGGTATTAAATTCACCATAACTTATTTACTCAAGTTAGGGAACTTCACAATTCTTTGAAGAAGATGTCCAAAATTCGGTTGCAATTAAAATTTCTCCTATCTTGAATCTTCACGATAGATATCTTCCCGCGATAAAGGGATTCTTCACGTCTTAATCGACTGTCTGAGGCATCACCCATAATTTCCTTGATCTTCAATTATCATCCCGATACGCTCTTGCTTTTTCTGATGCACACAACTTTACTTCCTTATTTTGTAATTAATCTACTAATTACGGTTCACTAAAGATTCATTTTTTGTCGAAATCTTCCGATTTGAAGTGCATCACATTAACGTATTCTACCGTATTGATGAGATCCCCGTAGCAAGAACAACTGTCTGACTTGATGTCTTCACCATGTCCACATTGTCGGTGTATCCATTCTTTCTTGCTCGCAGGTGTCTACCATTTATCAGTTTGCAATCATATCCTCCTTCGACACGTAATTCTACCTGTCACACGGGACTATTCCATTTCTTTTGTACTCGTCAAAGAACATACTCTATGCAAGAGGAGAGTTTATGAATATGATTTTGAATGAAAAGAACTGGATAAGGAATAACAATGCAACAAACAGTTGGAAGAATCTGCAAGTCAATAAATTGAAGGAAGAAGAATGAGTGAAGATTTAGATGTGAATGAGACAACCATATTCATACTCAAGATGGCCAGTATTTCATACTATATGGCATACAACACATGATTAGGTGGCGTCCCACCCGACTCTTTGTCATTTCGACAAAGCGTCATACCACAACACTGTTTGTCTCAATCAAGAATTAATAATTTGAGAAAAGAAATGATTTAGAAGGAATACACTAAATTTTCTTTCATTTTCGCCTCATATGATTTATCAATAGAAGAAGCTCATACGTATTCAAGAATCAAGAAAAACGTATACTATCTTATTAGAAGAAAGGATGTCAGTGTTGATCACCTTCCATGCTTCGCCTACATCTGCCTTCAGGATCGTGCGAATATAGGTTCACGATTCAAGTCACATCATTGCTTCAAAATGCTGTCTGGAAATGCCTTCACATCAAATGCTTCAATAATTTGATCTTAATCGCGTTCTTCCGAAATTTATAATCACTGCTTCAGATCTCATCTATGTCACGTAGAATAACCATCGACCACGCAATGCCTCAATTTCGTCGATAAATATACGATTCTTCTCCAACCATCTAGAAGATTCTTTCATTTTCTTCAATCACCCTCTAACCGCTCGAATCACAAATTTCGTTAAATTTTTAACAATTTCTATGAATTGGGTAAATAATGTTTTAACATGTTGATTTAATCATTATTATTATTAAACAAAATTTATGTTCATTTTTCACGAAGAACTTTAAACTTTCTTCTTACTAGTGGGTCTACTTAGTCTTCCAGATTAATAATACTAAGTCTAATTCCATTCCTCTTTTTAGGCCATTTTCTGCTCATAATAACAAGAACATAAATATAATTCGATAACCAATTTGTAAAACTCATTTCATGCCAAAAATCTTCTGAAAGTTGATTAAGAAAATCTTTTCCGAAATCTCATTTTAAAATTTTGAAAATCAAATATTTGGTCGTCATT
Source organism: Apium graveolens (assembly GCF_009905375.1). Classification (NCBI taxonomy): domain Eukaryota; kingdom Viridiplantae; phylum Streptophyta; class Magnoliopsida; order Apiales; family Apiaceae; genus Apium; species Apium graveolens. The sequence continues at coordinate 101,779,939 of NC_133655.1, read as the reverse complement.
ACTATATAAGTTACTTGCTATTTTCCTGATTTATCAATGAAATGTCTAATTAAAAGAATGCCCATATAAGGGTCTCTCCACTTTGGTACCTCTTCCACTTTTCCTTGTATTTTGCTCGCACTTATTAGTTGCCGAAACTTCATTACCGTCGTATATCATTTTATTCGCAATTATACCGTAACGTTGACATTTAGTACTGTCTCTGACATTCTTGTCGTCGTCCTTGACGTTATGCTCGCAACACGTATGTGATTCGATGTTCTATCTGTAGATAAGGGCGCACCTTCTTGCTAGTCTTACCTATACCTAGTAAGGTAGATACCATTCCTCGCGCAGCTCCCGATAAGTAATAAGAATCTTCTCGCAATGGGGTGCCTTCGAAACGTGCAATGTTGGTTCTTCATTAGCTTCCATCAACTGGTTGCCTCCGACGTGGAACTCATCCTAATACCTAAGTTAAATCATACTAATACTCACCTAGCTTCCCTTACACAAATCCTCACCAGAATCAATCATATTTTCTCCAAAACCACATGAAAAGTAGGGTATCATACCCAATCTCCGTCGATCCGTCAATTCCTAATTATTATAGGATCAATAATGTTGTGATATTTGCCTAACACTTTCCTCAACGATCTTGGTTTACCAATTCCATATCGGACCCGCTAAGCCTAATTCGTACTCAACTCAACTTAACACGAGTATGCCTAGGGTCTTTCCTATCTCAGATGGCCAAATATTTCTATCTTATGCTCACCTATTCTTATTTCAGTGACCAATAACCTGTAGCTCTGATACCAACTTGTAACAACCCAAATCCGGGGTCAAGATTTGGTGTCACAAAACAACCTTTACATAAAATAAAAGAATATTCAATTAACCCCTTGAATTCGGATCGTTTACAGGTTATGGTATGAAATAAGAATCTAACCTTCTACGATTCAAATTAACTACAATACAAGTGTAAATACCTTTGTACTAATGCTCTTGTCATATTCTTCTAACATCTTCAACCTCTCGCAACAGAAATTTCTCTAACTTCTGCTGTCTATCAAAGCTATTCACTTTATCCTTATCTGTTTCTGGAAGAAAGAAGAATTAACAAAGCAAGAGTGAGCCAAAAATGCCCAACAAGTATATATTTTGAGTTTCAAACATTAATGTCAAAGGAAATTTTCGGACAAAATCTTTAAACAATTTTAAACAATTCTATTTATTTGAGTGAGTTGAGCGAATAAATGTTGGCTGTCACCAGCCTTTAACTATAAGTCCAAAAGTGACAAGCGATTTCCAGATTCATCTCCTGAATCAGGGTTTTGTCCGGTTTTAGAATCATAAAACCTTTCGAGAGAGAATGCCGTTAATGGAGATCAACAACAAATTAGACTGGACACTAGTTCGCATCTATATCCTGCTGATCAGTCAGGATATAATGCAGATCTATACCTGCCTATATAGATCCAGTCGGCCTATATAGATAACCTTATCAAGATGTTTTTGTGTAACATCTTCAAGCGGTCTGTCAGTCAATAAAAATGGATCTCTAGTAGCAACTTCAACCCCCGTTTTAATCTTAGCTTCATCAGAACCCAGTCCAGCCCTGTCTCTTGGTTCTCCAGTGGCTTGGTTGGTTCATCAACTTTTCCTTTCCCTTTATCTTTGGGATCAATCTCAGATCGTGATCTTGTCTTGAGCTTTGATGCCTCAGTTTGTGACTTCTCCTTGATCACAATGCCTTTTACCTTAGGCCTTGGAGGTTTCTTTGCAACAGAAGCTTTTGGCTTTAGATTTTTCTTTTCATCTTTAAATCTAGCTTCTTCCTCCTTGAGATTTCCTAAATCCATTCCAGGATTATGTTTCAAAAATAATCTTCTAGCAATTTCCTCATCAAGTGTCTGAATCTTGGGATCCATGTAGTAGACTGTTGTCTGCTTTCCCTTGAGCTTCAGAGTTTACATGAACTTTTGAGAATCTTGACTTCCACCTTGTATCAGAACATCAGGCGTTGTCAGACTTTGCTCATCAGAACTTAATATCAGATTTTGAGTTTCAGTACTTGCTATCAGATTTTGAGTGTGAGCAACTTCAGAACTTGTCTTCTTTTGAGTAGAAGATTTGCTTGCTTCAGTAATTAGTTTCCTTGAAGAAACCTTGATGCTCTGCTCTTTACTTTGAACTTGACCTATACCCTTGCTAGGGTTTCCCTGGTCATCAGCTTCATCATATTTCTTCTTCAGTATTTGATCATTTGAGCATTTGGACTTAACTATCTTCTCCCCCTTTTTGGCATCATCTGATAGTAAGAGTGAGAGAAGAAGTTCCACTGAAGATTGAATATCATTCAATTGAGCCTGTTGAGAAGCTTGATTTGCCAGAACCTCAGAGATTTGGGCCTGTTGCTTCTCTTGAGCTTTCTCAATTGCTTCTACTTTTTCAGAAATAGGTCTGAGAAACCTCTTTTTATCAAGCTTGGTCTCCATATCCAGCTTTTCAGCTTTTTTAAAAAGCTTATCAACCTTTTCTTGAGTTTGTGAGTGTAGACCTTGAAGGTTCTTGGTAGATAGAGCAGTGATCTTGAGCTGTGTCTTGATATCAGAATTTATCATAAGCTCATCAGCTTTAGCAATGTGCTCTATCAGAACTTTAGAGCTTGGAATGAAATCAGTTTCATTCCACTTCTTGGTCCACTCTACTCCTCTATGAGTTTCATCCCAAGGTACAGGAGCATCTTGTTCAACAAATTTCTTGACCAATGCTTCCTTTTAAAGTACAGGAGCCGGAGTATGTACTGAGACACTATCTCCAGAGCTTGATGAAGACTCATTATCCTCTGATAACATAACAGTGTATGAGGCTATAGGATGCTCCCCCTGTAGTTATGCTCTCTGAAACATCATAATTTGAGTTGGATCCATCAGAATTTAAAGTATCAGAGTTTCCAGAATTATCAGAATTTGGCTCATCAGAGCTTGATGAATCAGAACTTGAAGAGCCAGTGATAGGTTCTAATGCTTCTTGAGAGTCTTGAGTTGTGGTAGGATCTTCAGCTTGCTCCCCCTAGACAGGTGCATTTTCCTTTGGAGTTGTTATCACAGTTTCAATGACATTAGAACTTAACCCGTCAGAACTTACAGGATCAGAGTTTAAGTCATCAGAATTTACAGTATCAGAGTTTAAATCTTCATTTTCAAATCTCAGCTGATCATTATCATTAAAATCTTCAAGTCCAGTAATCTTCTTATCATCAAAAGATACATTGATAGATTCCATGACAACCCTTTTTCTTAAATTGTATACTCTGAAGGCTTTTGTGGAAAGTGGATATCCAACAAAAATTCCTTCATCAGCTTTTACATCAAATTTTGACAGCTGTTCAGGATGAGTCTTAAGAATAAAACACTTACAACCAAATACATGAAAGTATTTCAGATTTGGCTTCTTTTTCTTCACCATCTCATATGGTGTTTTTCCATGCTTGTTTATGAGTGTAACATTCTGTGTAAAACAAGCAGTCTTTACAGCTTCAGCCCAAAAGTAGGTTGGTAACTTTGCTTCATCAAGCATAGTTTGTATAGCTTCAATGAGAGTCCTGTTCTTTCTTTCTACAACTCCATTTTGCTGTGGAGTTCCAGGTGCAGAAAATTCCTGTTTGATTCCATGCTCTTTGCAGAACTCTTCCATGATTGAATTCTTGAACTCAGTACCATTATCACTTCTTATAATTTTAACAGAATCTTTGACCAACTTATCCAGCTGTCTGACATGATCAGTTAGAGTAGATGCAGTTTCATTATTCTTGTGCAAAAGTTACACCCAAGTGTACCTTGTGAAGTCATCCACTATAACCATAGCATATTTCTTCTTTACAATAGACATGACATTGACTGGACCAAATAGATCAACATGCAGTAGGTGATAAGGCTCAAGAATTGAAGATTCAGTTTTGTTCTTGAATGAAGATTTTCTTTGTTTTGCCTTTTGACATGAATCACAAAGGCCATCAGGAGCAAAAACTGACTTTGGCAGTCCTCTCACAAGATCTTTCTTTACAAGCTCATTTATGTTGTTGAAATTTAAATAAGAGAGTCTTTTGTACCAATTCCAACTTTCTTCAATTGATGCTCTACTCGACAGACAGATTGTAGAACCATTAGAACTTGTTGAAAGGATCTGGCTTCATAAATGTTACCATGCCTGTAACCTTTCAGAACCACTTTGCATATAGAATTGCTTACAACTTCACAGTGTTCTTCAAAGAAATCCACATGATAAACTCTGTCACAGATTTGACTCACACTTAGCATATTGTGTTTAAGTCCTGAGATAAGAGCTACTGATTCAATGATGACATTCCCAAGATTGATATTTCCATATCCCAGAGTTTTTCCCATGTTGCCATCTCCATAAGAAACTCCTTGGCCGGCTTTCTCCACAAAGTCTGATAGCAGGGCTTTATTTCCAGTCATATGTCCTGAACATCCACTGTCCAAAACTAGGATGTTTTTCCTGTTTCCCTGCAATCACAAAGACCACTAATGGTTAGTTTTAAGGACCCAGACTTGCTTGGATCCTTTGGCCTTTTTAATTTTGTTAGCATTTGCAGCGGATTTAATTTCAGAGTTTATGCTAACATGCTATTTATCAGAACTTATATCAGACTTTGCATAAGACTTTACACTAGAAGGAATTAAAGTAACTTTCTTCAAAGAAGGTTTTATTTGATAATAATCATAGTACAAACTATGATATTCCTTACAAGTATAAATGGAATGCCATAAACTACCATAATGAAAATAAGGATTTTGTGGTTTAAACCTAATAGACTGACTCTTAACTCCTGATCTAGGAGGTAAAGAGTTTATATCCTTATTCTTCCTGCAAAAAGAAGCAAGATGGTTAGAGTTTCCACAATTATAGCATTTCTTTTCAGGAGCATTAGGAACAGGCATATAATTATTGCTTTTATTCACACCTTCATTTCCATTCCTATTTTTACTAGATTCCTTTACCTTGTTGACATTCCTAATCTCTTTCAGCTTATGCTTAAGCTGCTTCTTTGTCATTAAGCCTATGTTGACTTCAGCTGGTTTGTCTTGTTTTAATTTGTCAGAAGTTGACTATTGCTTAACTTCTGTTACAGTCTCTTTTAGCTTTTCAGAATCAGACTTTACAGTTTTTGCTACAAACTTAACATGATTTACCTTAGTTTAGCAGTCTGTTTAACAACAATTGGCTCAATTTGTTCAATTCCTTTTTCACTTTTATCATCTCCATAACCTAAGCCCTCTTTCCAGTTTCCACTACTTAATAAATTCTGAGTTGTTCTGCCAGAGTTAGTCCAAGTTCTGATAATCTCTCTTTCCTTTTCTAAGTCAGCTTTTATAGATTCATTCAATTTTAACACTTCATCTCTAAGATATAAAGCATCATTTTTTTCTTTCTTAGTTTGATGAAGAAAAACTAACTTCTTTTTTAAATAATCATTTCTCTTTTTATAAGCAGAATTTTCAGATGTTAATCTTTCACATGTTAAAGTCTTATCTCTATAACTAATAAACATGGTTTTAAGATATAATCTCAACTCAGTAATATCATCAGTATGAAAAGCATAAGTTGTTTGAGATACCTTCAATTCAGCAGTTTCAGGGCTGCTATCAGCATTTGCCATCAAGGCATAGTTCACCTCATCTTCAGAATCTGAAGTGTCTGTCCAGCTTTTCTTCTTTGTGACAAGTGCTTTGCCTTTGTCACTTTTTCCTTTCTTGCAGTCAAGAGATATGTGGCCTCTTTCACCACAATTGTAGCATTTGACATTTAAGTTGTCTCCTCTGTCAGACTTTCCTCCCTTGCCTTCAGACTTTCTGAACCCTTTCTTATCAGAACTTAGACCTTTCCTGGAAAACTTCTTTCCCTTTCTGAATTTCCTGTAGGCTATCTTTGTTATACCCTTCACCATAAGAGCACACAATTTCATCATCTCTTCATCAACATCCATTTTAGATAAGCTTTCAGTTTCTGAATCATCATTATCAGAATATGATGACTCTGAATCAGACTTTATGATGAGAGCCTTTCCTTTGCCACTCTTTGAGGCAACAACTTTAGGAGATTCCTCTTCAGCCTTAAGAGCAACTTTCCTTGACTTTCTTCCATGCCTCTTGCTCTTTTCATCCATCTCAAGTTCATAAGACTTGAGCATACCATAAATTTCATCAAGAGTAGTTTCAGTAAGGTCGTAGTTGTCTCTTATGGTAGTAGACTTCAAATCCCAATTTTCAGGAAGGGCTAAAAGGAATTTTAGATTTGAATCTTCAAGATCATATTCCTTGTCCACCAGTGACAGATCATTCAAGTGTTTGACAAACCTGTCATATAAGTCAGTTAATGACTCATCAAATTTTGAGTCAAAGTGCTCATACTCTTGAGTGAGTATAGTCCTCCTGTTCTTCTTGATTACATCAGTTCCTTGGCATCTTGTCTCCACAGCTTCCCATATCTCCTTTGTAGTCTTGCAATGTATTACCCTGTTTGACATGACATTATCAATGGCACTATGCAGCAAATGCCTTACCTTTGCATCCTTGGCAATAGATGAGATGTCTCTAGCTGTGTACTCACCTTTCTCCTTTGGTATGGTCTTTGCTGGTTGATCAACAACTACAACAGAGAGCTTGGTAGGATTATGTGGTCCTTCATTAATTCTGTCAAGGTATTCTGGATCTGTAGCTTCCAGAAACATAGCCATCTTCACTTTCCATATGGGATACTCAGAAGGTCTCAGTATGGGAACCCTAATAGTTTCATATCGACTGTGGGTTTGAGTCTTTTGAGTTTCTTCAGTTTTGGTGGGCTTGGTTGGAGTTTGTGCTAGTTTAGACATGATTGTTTGGATCTTTACTGTATGTGTGTTAACAGATAAGCTCTGATACCAATTGTTAGGTCACACAACACTGTAGAAGGGGGTTGAATACAGTTTTAATATAATCAAATTAATTTTGAACACAAGTAACAGTAAACAGATATATTCAATATGATAAACTCTGTAACAATGGAACTGTTCTCTCTCAGTGATGAACAAATATCACTCAGAGCTGCTAGGTTACAATGTATAATCTTTTTGATAATGATAACACATATAGTGTAAACCCAAAGTCTGTGTTTATATAGTACACAGTTACAAGATAACTTATAATTGATAATGAATATAATTCTGTCTCCTAAAATATATCAATCAGATATCTTCTACAAGTCTTCCAGTCTTCTAACTCTTTCAATACACATCTTCTTTTGTTTTAGTCTCGATCTTCTACTGTAAATCAGCTTCCTTCCTTATATGAAAGTCTTCCCGCACTTAAGTTCTGACTTCCAGTAAGTCCTGATTTCAATAAATCCTGATATGTCCTATTTGTTAAGGTCTGAAAACTAAACATGAATCATATTAAACATGACATCTCAAATATATCTAACAAAAATAACTCTAGAAAATCTTGTATTCCCTCTCAAGATTTGTAGCTGATTTCTTATTTCTAAGAAGACAGATTTATAGAAAAACAAATTTGATTAATACAATCAAGTGAGTTTTTGATATCTTGTCTTGTGTTTGCTGTCTAACCATTTATCTCTATGAAATATATTTTCTTTTGTTCAAATTAAGCCAAACACTTTCAAAAGAGAAATATAATATAAGAATAACATTCATCCCCCTTTGTGTCATATTTTATTGCACTTAATATGTAAAAAGTGGTATCAGAGCAAAATCTGAAAGTAAACAAATAAAGATATTGAAAGAATGAGTGCTCAGAAATTAAGCAGTATTAAGACACATGTCTTTGATAAGATCAACTACACATTATGGAAGAATAAAATGATGTTGTTCATAAGGATAGCCAACCTATACATTCATATTCTCAAAAATGGACCTTTCATTCCTATGCAAAGGGTTCCTAAATCTACAGATGGAGACATGGTCATACTTTCACATTTAGCACCTAAAGACCCCTCAACCTACACGGACCCTTAAAAAGAAAAGGTTTCACTGGATAGAAGCTTAGAACTCATATTTATTGAGTCTCTTGATAATATAATGTATAATAACATTATCAATTGTGAGTCAACTAAACAGATCTAAGAGAAAATTAAAATACTGTGTGACGAAACTAAAGAGGTTAGATCAATTTAAGGAAGGATCTTAGTTTCACAGTATGAGAGTTTCATGGCTAAACCAAAGGAAGGTATAACTCAAGTTTTTGAAAGGTTCAATAAGCTGATTAATGATTTGCAGCTTCATGACAAGTATTATGAAGCTAAAGAGGTCAACCTTAAATTCTTGCTTACACTTCTTGATCATTTGGAATAAAATATATCTGCTATTAGAGAAGGAAGAAATTTAAGTAGAATGATTATGGAAGTCTTGTATGGTATTTTGAAGACCTATGAGCTAGAAATGTTACAGAGGTAGTCATTGAAAGCCAATCAAGGGCATGTTGTTGATGGAACTAGTGCCTTGGTTGCCAATGACAGTAAAAAATCTGAAGATGAAATAGAAGCTCAGACTCCAGTTGTTAAAACTATTGAGCAGAAAAATAAGAAGCCACAAAAGTAAGTCATTTTAGAGCTAAAAAAGGATGAATTCTACACCCTTGATGAACTGGATAAGATGGACTAGTCAATGGCTTATCTTGCAAGGAAATTTTCTAACACCAGGGTTAAGAAGCCAAATTACTTCAAGAGCAAGGGTCAGACATCCAACAACAACAACAATTGGAAAGAAAAAAATCAGTTAAACTCAGCTGACAAAAGTGGCTACAAGTCAAAGTATGTTGACAGATCAAAGATAAGGTGCTATAACTGTGATGAAATAGGTCACTTTGCCACTGAGTGTAGAAAGCCAAAGAAAGTAAAGATAGATAAAGCTTATTTGGAGTTGGAAGCAAAGTATGAATTACTCTTGAGAAAGTAACATGGAAAAACTTATATTGTAGAAGACAAAAGTTGGGATGATACAGATAATGCAGATTACAATGAAGAATATAAAAATTATGCTCTCATGGATCAAGAGCAGGGAGAATTATCTGCATCCAAATTAGAGGTACATATTCTAACTACAACTGAATTAAATGCCACTCAATATAAAGAAACTGCTGAAAAAATGAGTGTAGAGATGTTTCATATTCACACAAGGATGCTGGCATCTACTAAGGAAGTGAGTAGGTTGTCAAAAATTAATGAGAAGCTTGAGATTAAGAAATAGGAGCTAGAACTGCAACTTACTAGTCTTGAAACAGTCAAACAGGAAAATGAGTACCTCAAGTACAAGCTTAAGTGTGCTGGAGAAGTAAAGGAAGTGTTGAGAGAAAGAATTGAAAAAAATGATTTAAAGCTCAAATCATTCAAGAATGCATCTCAGTTGGTTGGTTAGTATCATGAGAAAAAAACAAACCATGTGCTAACGTAGCTATTGATTTGGACTACGAGGCTTTGAATTCTCATAAAAACTGAAGCTGACAAAGGAAAAGACACTGTGAACCATGATATTCCTGTGATGCTGAAGAATGTAAATGCACCCTTCTTCAAAGCTTTTAAAGTAAATTTCAGTGAAGAAGAGTTGGTCACCAAGCAAGAAATTGCAGATGAAGACAAAAAGAAGAAAAATGCAGAATCCACTCCTATCACCAAAAGTGAGAGGAAGCCTATAGTGAGTCAAACTACCAAGACACCAACTAAGGAGATCAAGACTGAAAACACTAGGAAAAAGAACAAGAATGGAAAAACAGGTGTAAACAAAAGCAAAATTATGCCTATGTTGCAGATGCTCCAAGGAAGCAATATCAGAAATATGACTCAACAGATCACCTATATCACTTTTGTAGAAAGGCTGTTAGTGAGCCAAAAGTTGGATCATGCAAGTACAATGAGGTTGTGGCTGAAGATCCCTATTTCTTCTATGATAAGTTTGATTGCATTCCTTGCAATATGAAGGTTATGACAAGCTGTCATAAATTAAGAAAATATCTTAAGGAAGTCAATCTTGGATCTGAGATTAAAAAGGAAAATGCTGATGAAACTATGAATGTTGTTCTATTTGAATGTTCAAATTCTACTTGTGCAACTTCTGTGAAAAAGAAGAAAGTACCCAACACTGCTTGGGTAGCTAAACACACTTAATCCTCATTGTGTGCAAAAAAAGAAGAATAAAGTTATATAGATCATTGATAGTGGATGTTACATGAATATAACATATGATAAGGCCCTGCTATCACGGTTTGAGGAGATGGTTGTCCCATTGGTGACTTTTGGAGACAACAACATATGATTCACAGAGGGATATGGCAAGTTGATTTCTGGAAATATTATCATTGATAATATAGCACTAGTTGCTGGTCTTGAAGTAAATCTTCTCAGTGTCAGCCAATTTATAGATAAAGGTTTCAAAGTAATATTTGACAAAGAAAATTGCTTAATTTCTAGCAAAAAAACTGGTGAAGTTGCTCTGAAAGGAGCAAGGAAAGGAAGCTTATTTATTGCAGACTTGAATTTAGCAAACAAGGATGGAATATGTTGCTTCTATACCAAAGCATCCATTGAGCAAAATAAACTTTGGCACAAGAAACTCTCTCACCTAAATTATAAAGCAATCAATACCTTGGTGAAAAAGTAATTAGTGAGAGACATGACAACTCTGGAATTTGCTCAAAATGAAGTTTGTGAGGCTTGTCAAAAAGGCAAAATGAAGAGGTCCAGTCACAAGAGCAAGACTGTAAATTCAATAAGTGCTCCATTGCAGTTTATTCACATGGACCTATTTGGACCAGTTAATGTCTTATCTACATCTAGAAAAAATATGCATTGATGATGGTGATGACTACTCAAGACACACTTGGGCGGAATTTATGCATTTTAAAGATGAAACTCCACACATCATCATTGAACACATAAAGAAAGTTGAGAAGCAGGTTGATGATCAAAATTGTGTTAAAAGATTGAAAAGTGATAATGGCGCATAATTCAGGAATGCAGCTTTAAGTGAATTCTGCAAAGACAAGGGCATTTTCAAGAGTTCTAAGCTGCAAGAACACCTCAAAAAAATGGCGTAGTTGAAAGGAAGAATAGAACTTTAGTTGAAGCTGCAAGAACAATGCTGCAAGATGTCAAATTGCCAATAAGTTTTTGGGAAGAAGTTGTCAACACTGCATGCTACACTCAAAACATATATCTAATCAACAAAAACCTTGGCAAGCCACCATACTTAATTTTGTCAAAAAGAAAGCCCATTGTAAAGCATTTGTATGTGTTTAGAAGCAAAAGTTTTATGCTCAAAGACAACTTTAAATTTGTTGGAAAATTTGACTCTAAAGTATTTAAAGCTATTTTTTAGGATATTCATTGCAAAGAACTGCCTACAGAGTTTATGTGCTAGAGAAAAAGAAAATTATGAAAAGCACAGATGTGACCCTTGATGATGACAAGTGTCCAGGCTTGGAATCCCTTGATGAAAATGAAGCTGAAGCTTTAAAATTTAAAAATTTAAACATTGACAGTGATTCTGAAGATGAAGCTGAAATAAACACAAACAACATGATGGATAAAGAATCAAATGAACCAGTGAATTGTGAAGATGAGAATTCATCTCAAAGTAGAAACACACTTGAATTAGATGGAACAAACTTAGAGAAAGAAGAAATGATAGTTTTGCAAGACATGCCGGCAATGAAGAAAATGCAGACAACTCTAGTCAACAAGATCACACCAGAAAATGGGATATGAGTCACACAAGAGATGCTATAATTGGTGATCCAAATGATGGAGTGAGTACTAGGAGTTCCACTGCAAATGAATGCTTGCATGCATGCTTTTTTTCTCAAATTGATCCTATGAAATCTGAGGAAGCTCTACTTGATCCTGAATGGATAACTGCTATACAAGAAGAGCTAAATAAATTTGAAAGAAATAAAGTTTGGGAATTAATTCTGCACCAAAGAACAGAAGCATGATTGGAATAAAATGGGTGTATATGAACAAAATGGATCAAGATGGAATTGTAACAAGAAATAAAGCAAGACTAGTTGCCAAAGGCTACTCACAAGAAAAAAGAATTGATTATGATGAAACTTTCACTCTAGTTACAAGACTTGAATTAATAAGAATTTTTCTTGCATTTGCTACACATTCAAATTTCAAGGTGTATTAAATGGATGTGAAAAGTACATTCCTTAATGGTGAATTGGAAGAAAATGTCTATGTGCAACAGCCACCTGGCTTTGAAGATCCAGAATTTCCATACTTTGTTTATAAACTGTTAAAGACTTTTTATGGATTGAAGCAAGCACCTAAAACATGGTATTACACACTGTCATAATTTCTACTTAAAAATGGATTCAATAGAGAGACAATTAATAAGACTATATTCTTCAAGCATCATGGTGATGACATTATCCTAGTTCAAATCTATGTGGATGATATCATTTTTGGATCTACAAATAAAAAGCTATGTCAAAAATTCTCAAGACTCGTGCAGATTGAATATGAGATGAGCATTATGGGAGAACTAAGTTACTTTCTAGGCCTTCAAGTTAGCCAAAGAAGTTATGGAATCTTTATCCATATGCAGATTTTGATGGATTCAGAGTAGACAAAAAGAGTACTAATGGAAGCTATCAATTCCTTGGTCAAAGACTTGTATCTTGGTACAGTAAGAAACAACAATCCGTATCAACTTCCACAGCTGAGGTTAAATACATAGTTGCTGGAAGTTGTTGTGCTCAAGTGCTTTGGATTAGAAATCAAATAATGGACTATGCCCTAGTGTTACATAAAATTCCAATCATGTGTGATAATACTAGTGCCATATCTATTATTTCTAATTAAGTTAATCATTCTAAAACTAAGCACATTAATTTAAGGTACCATTTTATTAGAGAACATGCTATAAATAGTCTAACAGAAAAACAATTAGCTGATATTTTCACTAAATCTTTGGATGAAGTAACTTTCACTAGACTTGTAGGTGAAATTGGTATGTTAAATTCTTCATCCTAAAGGCAAGAACTCATATAATATATTGCCACATATTAATTTTTTATAAATCAAAATTTATTTGATTTAATTGGAAATTAACTGGAATATTATTTATAAATATTTCAGGATTCTCTGTATATTTAATTTTCAAATTCTAATTTAACTTAGAATTTTTCTAATTCTAAGAAAAGTTGTCTAATTGTTAATTTATATTTTTTATATGTGAAATTAATATAAGAGAGATATCAGTTAAAATTAAGAGTATATAGAGAACTCAAGATATCGATAAGTCATTTTACTTATCAATATGCCACTTCTCTACTGAACAAAAAGAGATCTCGAAAAACTATCTCAAATTCAGAATACAGACAAGTTCAAGATTAAAGATTATCAGTCAACATACGATTCATCCACTGAATTGGAAAGACTAAAAATGCAGCTTAAAAATAAGATCAAGAGCCAAGATTCACTGGACAAAGGATGGTCACAAACCTACAAGATTCTGCACATATTTGCTAACACCGGAAAAGGAAATGGACAAGATAGCTTTAGAAAATGTGTTAGTACAATTTAGTGCAAATTTTGTAATCTCGTGCTGTTGGTCTATAAAGCATGTACGGGTTCTTAGTTTAGAAGTAACAAAAATAAATCTAGAAAATCTTGTATTCCCTCTCAAGATTTGTAGCTGATTTCTTATTTCTAAGAAGACAGATTTATAGAAAAACAAATTTGATTAATACAATCAAGTGAGTTTTTGATATCATGTCTTGTGTTTACTGTCTAACCATTTATCTCTACAAATTCATATTTTCTTTTGTTCAAATTAAGCCAAACACTTTCAAAAGAGAAATAAAATACAAGAATAACATTCACCCCCCTTTATGTCATATTTTATTGCACTTAATATCTAAAAAGTGGTATCAGAGCAAAATCTGAAAATAAACAAATAAAGATATTGGAAGAATGAGTGCTCAGAAATTAAGTAGTATTAAGACACATGTCTTCGATAAGATCAATTACACATTATGGAAGAATAAAATGATGTTGTTCATAAGGATAGCCAACCTATACATTCATATTCTCAAAAATAGACCTTTCATTCCTATAAAAAGGGTTCCTAAATCTACAGATGGAGACATGGTCATACTTGCACATTTAGCACCTAAAGACCCCTCAACCTGCACGGAGCCTTAAAAAGAAAAGGTTTCACTGGATAACAACTTACAACTCATATTGATTGAGTCTCTTGATAATGTAATGTACAATAACATTATCAATTGTGAGTCAACTAAACAGATCTAAGAGAAAATTAAAATACTGTGTGAGGGAACTAAAGAGGTTAGATCAATTTAAGGAAGGATCTTAGTTTCACAGTATGAGAGTTTCATGGCTAAACCAAAGGAAGGTATAACTCAAGTTTTTGAAAGGTTCAATAAGCTGATTAATGATTTGCAGCTTCATGACAAGTATTATGAAGCTAAAGAGGTCAACCTTAAATTCTTGCTTACACTTCTTGATCATTTGTGTTAGGTCACACAACACTGTAGAAGAGGGTTGAATACAGTGTTTAATACAATCAAATCGCTTTAGAACACAAGTAACAGAAAACAGATGTATTCGATATAATAAACTATGTAACAATGGAACTGTTCTCTCTCAGTGATGAACAAATATCACGAGAGCTGCTAGGTTACAATGTATGATCTTCTCGATAATGATAACACATATAGTGTAAACCTATGTCTGTGTTTGTATAGTACACAGTTACAAGATAACTTCTAATTTATATGGAATATAATTCTGTCTCCTATAATATAACGACTCGTGTATATTCTTTTATTTTTATTATATTCAAAGTGTAATAAAGGTTTAAGTAATTAAATAAAATGTGTGTAATGGTTTTGGCAGCAGTTATTGATTGTTATTTAATTATTTGTGATCTGTTGATATGCGGGATTGAATTGTGTGAATTATTAGTGAGTTATACGATTTTATTTCATTTGTAAAAGTGATTTTATTGCAGTTTTAATTCCATAAGTATTTGGATGATTTTTAAAATTGGTTTTATAATTTTATAATTTCAAAAATTATTTTAGGACTTTATAAAATTGAGAAATCAATATTTTATTAATTATTTATTTTTAAATGATTTTCTGAGTGTGTTTAATGGTAAAATCCATATTTAATTATGGAAATCTTCAAAAATTATGAAACTTATATTTTATTAATACGTATTATTCTGAGAATTTTAAAATTATTTTAGGAATTTTCGGAGTCAGTTTCACCTGCGCGTCGATTCGTTTAATTATTAAAAGCGGGTATAAATTGCATTTCAGAAATTATTTTAAAATTATGAAATTTATATTTTTATAAACTTCAAGATATTTGTAACATTTTAAGACTATTTTTGTAATTTTCTGGAAATGTTTTGCGTGCACCTCAGTCCGTTAACTTCAAATTTCGGGACAAATTGAGCCACAAAACCTTCGTATTTATCTTAAACACTACGTGTCGATTTCATATTTCAGCAGGGGACACGTGTTTATTTCCTGTGCTTGGTTGCAGCATCTGTTAAAAAAGAGAGTGAAAGGGGGGTTTCCCTTTTCACTCTGTTCATCTCGACAGTCTCTCTCTTTCAGTTCTCTCGGCTCTCTCTCCTATATCTCTCTTCTTTCTCTCTCTCCACTCTCTCTCCCCGTTTCCTGTTTTCTCCGTGTTTCGGCCGCCTTGTTCTGTCGTCGTTTTCGTTTCTCCGGCTTGTTTCCTCCGGTGAGCCATCGCTTATTTTGGCTTGGCTGGTTCGATTCATATATATATATGCATGTAAATGTGTATATGTTTATGCGTGTGTTGTGTTATGTGTGTTGTGTTGTGTTATGTGTGTTGTATTGTGTGTGTTCGTCTGTGTTGTGTGTGTGTTGCCGGGATGGTGGTGTTGTGCCTTGGTTCCGGTTGGTCTGTGCTGTTCGGCTCTCTATGGTTTGGGCTTGCAGTTGGGGCGGACATTTTCGGGCCTTACTGTTGTGCCTGTTTATGCAGTTGGTTTTTTTTGTTGTTGGGCCTTGTTGGGCCGCTTGGGTGTTGATAGTTTGGACTGTGCAGATTTTAATTTTAATTTATGTAATGCAGGGAATCTTTGATTAATATTCATGAAATATAGTTTTGCTGCGGAAAAATAATAATAATCGGTATAATTTATTTGGGAACCCGTAATATATCGGGCGCCGATAAATTGTACCACCGTTGACGATGAACTTCGGTGAGTCAACGGTGGACGGTGATGACGATTTTCTGAGTCCTAAATTCTATAAATTAATAAAATGATTTACGAAAAATACTTTTGAATTTAAATAATTAATTACGAATTGTATTGTGGTATAAGTTGTGAAATGGTGTTGCGAATTGAGATTGTGAAATTTGGACGTCCATTACGATCGACGGGTAGTCTTATAAACAAAGGAGTTGCTGCCAAATTTTTTCTAAAAATGTATTTGTAAACGTACGTATTTATATTATACGTGTTACCCATATATGTGTTCGGGTTACGTGATTACGTGATTATGTGTATAATAACTATACTAGTCGGGTTATCGAATTGGGTTATTAGGATTTGAGGAGATCAAGCATGTCGGTATAACTGATTAGGGTACTCTGTATTTGTAGATCCTAGTCGAGTTTCCCCAGGACCGAAGTCAGCGTGAAAGCTACTTAAGGTTTTGTAAAGCATTGCAAGGCAAGTACCCCTGACCATTCTTTTATGGTTCAGTACGTATGAATAGCTAAATGTTTTATTCTCGTAATGGAACATAAATGTTTTAAGTTACGTATCCACTTTAGTTATAAATCACTGTTTTTAAATTGTTTTAGGGAAAAGTAACTTCGAAAGGTACCTATCTCGAATGAAATGAATTGCGAACTGGATTTGATATGTGTGATGGTTAAATAAATGATTTTGAAAATGAGATAGGTACAAGTGTTTTGAAAACTGGATAAAACAATTAAATATGGGATACATTGGGGCCAGAGTAGGCCTATTGAGGTGGCTGTTAGGTCACACACACACACTGTAGAGGAGGTGAATACAGTGTATAGTACACTCAAATCGAACTTAAAGAACTTGAGTAACAGAAAACAAACTTTATTGAAACAATAAACTCTGTTACAATATGGAACTGTTACCTCTCAGTGATGAATAAAATATCACGAGAGCTGCTAGGGTTATATATATTAATAACTTTGATAATGATAACACTTATAGTGTAAACCCTATGCCTGTGTTTATATATTACACAGTTACAAGATAATCGCTAATTGATATGGAATATAATTCTGCTTCCTAAAATATATCAATCAGATATCTTCTATTCCAAGTATTCCATTCTTCATGGAATTCCTTCTTCATGCATATCTCTTCTTATGTTTTATCTCTATCTTCTTTCCTTTAATCAACTACTGTCCTTATCTGATCGTCCTTCAGCACTTAAGTTCTGATATTTATCTTCTGATGATTATCTCCTGATAATATAAGTACTGATATCCTTAAGTCCTGACTTCCAGTATAAGCACTGATCAACAGTTAATTACTGATCTATCCTGTTCACACAAGATCTGAAAGCTAAACATAAGACATATTAGCCATGACATTATCAAATATATCTAACAATCTCCCCCAACTTGTAAATTAACAAAATATACAAGTTAAACAGATATTTGATGATGTCAAAAACATTAAGTACAAATGCATGAGAAATAGACTAGATAACTACAACTTACAGTCCTTAAAGTTTTACCAATTTCAACTTCTGATAACTACTTCAATCTGCATAAATATCAGAATTTAAGCAGTTGTAGATCTTCGACTTGGCTTCATCAACTTCTGATCTCTCTGATGTCAGGAGTTGTTCTGAGATAGTTCTTCAACAAACATTTCTCAGCATATCTTAGTTCATCAATCATTCTCCTTTTAACACCTTTAAGCTCTGCAGTATCTTCACCAGTTTGAAAGATTGCAGCTCTGAGATCATTAATCTTTGCTTTCCTTAACTCCTGGTCTAGTCTTATGACATAAGCTTTGTCAGATTCAAGATTGAATTCAAGTCCCTTAATACCAAGATACGTTCTGATCTGTGCAGTATTAGGCTTCATATCAACAATATCCCCATTGTGATCTCTGTACTTTGGAACATATCTGCTGTCAGACTTAACAGAATAAAGCCTTTTCTGTCTCTGAATCTGTTCTTTTAAGTAGTTTGCAGCAGCATCTGTTATTCTGTCATCCACTTGAAGTAAGAAAAGTACATGCTCCAATTCTTCAAAATACTTCAAAGGAATGGCATTTTGTCTTATATGATAAACCCTACCATCTGTCATGAAATACAACATGATGTATTCTTTCAAGTAGGTATGGTAAACCATCTGTACAGATTCTAGTTGATTCAATCTCTCAGGAGTTGCTCCAATACCTGGTTCACTCAAGGAAGTTGGATCATCGGTAGTGTTGTGTACTCTTCTTTCATCAGCACTTCCCAATCCAGTTTTATCGCTAGCTTCCTTTCCAGTAACTACTCTTGCTTCAAAACCACTTGGAGTAGTCTTCAAAGATTGAGTCTGTTTTGCTTTAGTGAATCCTGGTAGGAGTGTTTTAGATCTATTTTCTGATATCAAGTTAACTTGAGCACTGTCAGAGGTTACTTGCTTCTTCTGAATATCAGAACTTACAATTTCTTGACTCTGAACAACTTGAGCCATGTCAGAGGTTGTTTTAAGAACTTTTCTTGAAGTCAGAGCAAGATCATCTTTTCCATCAGTAATTTCTTCTTTCTCAGGAGATACATAAGGCTTGATAGGTTCACCAACCTTTTCTTTACCCTTGGATCTTGGATCTATCTGTGGTTGTGATCTAGTCAAAGTTTCTTCAGTATGTATCCTTTCTTTGATCACAATGCCTTTAGGTTTTGGAAGTAACTTTTTTATAGAAGCTTCAGATTTAGATGTGACTTTCTCTGATTTAAGTCTGGCTTCTTCTTTCTTTAAACTTTCCAAGTCCATCCCTGGATTTTCTTGAAGAAATAACTATCTTGACATTTCCTCATCAAGATCTAGAAGTTCATCAGAACTTATCCTTTTACCAGCAGCAGAACTTATTCTTTTCCCAGTATCAGAACTTGTTCTTTGACTATCTTGTCTTGATGTAAACCTTCTACCTTGACTATGACCACTACCCATTCCAGAGTTTCCTTGGTCATCTTTTCCATCATCCTTTCCTTGCAGTGTCTTGTTGGTTTTGCATTTGGACTTAATTACCTTCTCCCCCTTTTTGGCATCAGCAGGTAATAAAAGAGAGATAAGTAGTTCCACTGAGGTCTGGATTTCAGTAAGTTGCGATTGCTGAGAAGCTTGGTTTGTCAGAATTTGATCAATCTGAGCTTGTTGCTTCTCTTGAGTTTTCTCAATATAAGCAACTCTGTCAATGGTAGGTTGGAAGAACTTTTTCTTATCAATTTTCCAAACTTGTTCCTGTTTGATAAAGTTCTCCTGAATCTTGTGTAACTCTGCATGAGTGTTAGAATGAAGACCTTGTAAATGTTTAGTACTCAATGCAGTGACTCTAAGCTGGGTTTTAAAATCATCAGAATGTAACATTTCATCAGTTTTAGTCAAGTGCTCAGCAAGATGTAAAGCATTTGGAACACAGGAAACTAAGTTCCATTCCTTAGTCCACTCCTGACCTGCAGGAGTTTCACTCCAAGGTACTGGTGCATCCCCGATAACAAACTCCTTTACCAGTTCAGACTTTGGAAGAGTCAGTGGAGGAGTATGTCCTGAAGGACCTGCTTCATCAGCATCTACAGTTGTAGCAGCCTCACCAGTATCTCCAACATTTACAGCATCAGAACTTAGAGAATCAGTATCTTCTGATAAGACAACAGTGTGAGTAGCAATGGAGGCTTCAGCATCCTCTAATTGCTGATCTGATATTAAGTTCTGATCAACAGCCATATCCTGATGCTCACCTAAAATCTGATCATCAGCATCTTGATGCAGAGAAGGTGTGAGTGATAACTCAGGAGTTTGAACAGCATCAGTAACAGGTGTTGTGGAAGGATTATTTGCTGTTGGAGCTTCTAAGAAAAGTATTTCAGGCACAACCAGGTTCTGAATATCAATTTCAGCACTTGTGCCTGGATGAACAAGAGACACAGAAGGTGAATTAGCCTTGTCAGATACAGGTTCCTGAGATGGAGTTGATGGAGAAGAAGTGACTGGAGCAAATTCCTTGTCTTGTGAGATCAGAGATTCCTGATCTCCTTCCTTAGCTGCTTCCTCCTCATCATCTGAAACTGGCCTTTGTGCCCTCTGTTTCTTGTACTTCCTTGTTGATTTGGATTCCTTGGGAGTGTCAGGAACCGTCATACGTCTAAGAGTAACAGTCATTGGAAAGAGGAAGCATGGTCTAGACTGCACAAGACACAAGAAACAATGGACTGTACAAGTACAAATACCATTAATCCTAATCATAGTGACTATTAATCTTCCACTTCAACATATTCGAGTTCGAACTGGGACTGTTATCAAATTTTATTCACAGATAAGCCAAGTAAAGGATTAGACTGAGAAATCAGAACTTAGACCTATACCAGAACTTAACAGTCATCAGAACATAATTTCTTAACTCGAAAAAGGAATGCCCATCTTAGTAAATACTCATACAAGTTCTGAGTTATGGACGTCAGAACTTAATCATCAGAACGTGGAACTTAGAACTTGTCCTCAGAATTTGTGCAAAAATGACACAATGGCTGTTTATCTAAAATAACATAGACCACCACAGAAATTTTCATCATTCAGATGGAGTGATTAGTGTGTGCATTAAGCTAAAAACAGACAAAGAGTAAAGGCTGATTCACTTCAGTATATCTTAGAAATAAGGCATAACTAAAATTTTGCTAAAGATCTGTCATTGTCCTGAAACCTACTGATGAATGAGTTCATGCTTGAGTCCACCTCATCTGTTTTGTGCTCATTTTATGCATCTTTTGAAATTCTATTTTACAGTGGCTTCTCAGTGTAAGTGAGTCACGACTGTTTATTAGAATTTATGCTATTATCAGAGTATTTCTCCAGTAATCATAGAGTGTGAAAAGTCACCAAGAAAATATTTTGCTTTTCTAATGCATATTTACTTAATACCAGCAATGCACTTGGGTCGTCCCTTTCACATTTTTACTCTAGATCTCAAAGGAGTACCTGATTTTATTCTTTAATCTTTTTGCTTTTTCTTTTGATAAGAGAGGTCTATCAGCACTTAGTGCACTCAGCAGTTTTACTAGTATCAGAACTTAAAAGATGAGTAGCATTATTCTAATTTGTGACTTAGTAATAAGATATACAAAGTAAACTTAACTAAGCTCAATTATCAGAATTTGCTAGTATCATAAGATTTCCATTGAAATAATTACTTCTTTTATGGAGTCATTTGTTTATTGAAGACTACTAGGTCAGTATCTAGCACAGTTATCCTCATAGGATTGAATAGGTACTAAAACAAACATATCACTTATCAGAGTTTAGAAACATATATCAGACAACAGTCAGTACTTAAAGACATTTATCAATTTAGCACAGAATACACAATGATATTAATTCTATAAATACTGAGCATAAAGTCTGATAACACAGAACAAGTCTAAGCAGATTTAAAGAAAGAACCTGAAACCATTCCAAGTTCATTTACCAATCTTGTAAAAGTAGCTTCACATAATGGTTTTGTGAAGATATCTGCCAACTGTTGATCTGTGGGAACAAAATACAATTCCACTGTACCTTCATCAACATGTTCCCTGATGAAGTGGTACCTGATGCTGATGTGCTTTGTCATTGAGTGTTGAACTGGATTACCTGTCATAACAATAGCACTTTGATTATCACAGTAAATAGGGATTTTAAAATATGTTAACCCATAATCCAGTAATTGATTCTTCATCCAAAGAATCTGTGCACAGCAGCTTCCTGCAGCAATATACTCTGCTTCTGCAGTTGATGTGGAAATTGACTTTTGTTTCTTGCTGTACCAAGAAACCAATCTGCCTCCAAGAAATTGGCAGCTTCCACTTGTGCTTTTCCTGTCAATTTTGCAACCTGCAAAATCTGCATCTGAGTAACCTATTAGTTTAAAATCTGATTCTCTAGGATACCATAATCCCAGAGCAGATGTTCCTTTAAGATACTTAAAGATTCTTTTTACAACTGTTAAGTGAGGTTCTCTTGGATCTGCTTGAAATCTTGCACAAAGACAGGTAGCATACATGATATCAGGTCTACTAGCAGTTAGATAGAGTAGAGAGCCAATCATACCTCTGTAGTCAGTAATATCTACTGATTTACCGGTATCCTTATCCAGTTTTGTTGCAGTGGCCATTGGGGTGGATGCACTTGAACAATCTTGCATTCCAAATTTCTTTAGCAAGTTTCTGGTGTACTTGGTTTGACAAATAAAAGTGCCTTCCTCATTCTGCTTGACTTGAAGGCCCAGAAAATAGCTAAGTTCCCCCATCATACTCATCTGACATCTTGACTGCATTAGTTTGGCAAACTTCTTGCAAAGTTTGTCATTTGTAGATCCAAAAATGATATCATCAACATAAATCTGGACCAAAAGTAAGTCCTTTCCATGGTTGAGATAGAACAGTGTTTTGTCTATTGTCCCTCTGTTGAATCCACTTTCCAGAAGAAACTGAGCTAAAGTCTCATACCATGCTCTAGGAGCTTGCTTAAGTCCATAAAGTGCTTTATCAAGCCTGTAGACATAATCTGAATGTTTGGTATCTACAAAACCTGGAGGTTGTTCAACATATACCTCTTCCTCCAATTCTCCATTGAGAAAAGCACTTTTCACATCCATTTGAAAGACAGTAAACTTTTTGTGAGCAGCATAAGCCAAAAATATCCTTATGGCTTCTAACCTAGCAACTGGTGCAAATGTTTCATCATAATCAATTCCCTCTTGTTGAGAATATCCTTTTACAACCAGCCTTGCCTTATTTCTTGTAATTGTGCCATCACTATCAGTTTTGTTTCTGAATACCCACTTTGTACCAACAACAGATCTATTCTTTGGTCTTGGCACTAGGGTCCAGACTTTGTTTCTTTCAAATTCATTCAACTCTTCCTGCATTGCTTGCACCCAATCAGCATCTTGAAGAGCTTCTTCTACTTTCTTTGGCTCAGTCTGAGAGAGAAAAGAATTGTATAGACACTCATTTGAAGTACCTGTTCTAGTTCTGACACCTGCATCAGGATTTCCAATTATCAAATCAGGTGTATGTGATTTTGTCCACTTCCTTGCAGATGGAATGTTTTCTCTAGAACTGGATGCTCCCCCATGATCCATGCTATCTTCATTTTCATTTTCTGATGCTCCCCCTGAAACTATGCTCTCTGTGTTGGATTCTTCAGTAATTAGATTTTCAGCACTATTAGAACTTTACTTATCAGAACTTGACGAATCAGAACTTGAAGAGCCAGATGCATGTTCTAATGTTTCTTGAGATGTGGTAGAATCTTGAGTATGCTCCCCCTGCATAGGTGCATCTTCCTTTAACGTAGTCACCACAGTTTCAATAACATCAGAGTTTAATCCGTCAGAGTTTGTAGTATCAGGACTTAGACTGTCAGGTTTTTCAGTATCAGAATATGAGTCTTCAAGTTCAAATCTCAGCTGATCATGATCAACGAAATCTATAAGACCAGTTGTAATATCCGGGAAAATTATGTGAATATTATATGTTAAATAAATAAATATTGTGTGTTTTATAAATTTAAAGTAATTGTTGCTATGATATGAGATGTTATAACTGTTATGTGTGTTTCTGTGCGGGCCAGAAATTTTTTCGATTGATTAAAAATATGTTAAATTGCAATTATATGA
Source organism: Apium graveolens (assembly GCF_009905375.1). Classification (NCBI taxonomy): domain Eukaryota; kingdom Viridiplantae; phylum Streptophyta; class Magnoliopsida; order Apiales; family Apiaceae; genus Apium; species Apium graveolens. Next base: position 101,755,998 of record NC_133655.1, on the reverse strand, counting down.
ACTTATCTGCAATCGGGACGCGTATTTATTGGCGTCTTTATTAAGATACTCGTTTTATTTCGTTTTACGCTTGTTTCAATGTATTTTACGTGTTTTTGGGATTTTCTAGGAATTTAGGGATCGTTTCCGTTTTTCAAAAATCAACGGACCGGGACCCCACCGGGACGACAAACCCCACAAAATCGATGTTTTTATTTTTATAAAATTATTCGTATTTCAAATACCCCTTATTTTTGTATTTTTGATTCATTCATAATTCTTGGGGAATTTTGATATTAATCTTGTATTGTATCGTTTTAAAATTATTCCCCGTAATTATTATTTTGGGGCCTAATTATTATAATTAGGGGATAAAAACACCCTTAATTTATTTTGGGGTATTAAGTTATGTATATATATAAATACCAGATTTATTTTATTTTATTTTTATTTTATTTTCAGAAATTATTAAAAATAGCCCAAAAAAAATCAGAAATTATAAAATTGGGGATTTAGGGTTCTAGGGTTTGTTCTTGAACAAAGTCGATCGATTGATATAGCTAGAGACATCTGTTTGCTGTGATTTTAATTGCAAATTGAAGCTTGATTCAAGGCCGTTCTTTTGGCACAAACATCTCGAACTGAGGTTCAGTATTTTATAAAAACGATGTTCTTCGTTTTTAATTGAATTGGGTGTTTAATTTCTGTTAATTGTCAGTTGTTTCTGATGTTTGAATTAGATTCCTGAGATGATTCTGAACGTATTCGTATATAAAAATGCATCAAATGATTGCTAGAATTGGTAATACGAATTCGATTTAATAAGTCGAAGTTTTGATTGAATTTTCTGTTTTTATTGATGATGTTTTGATGATTGTGAATATACGACTGAGTTCCTGGGATTACCAGCTTCAATTCCGTATATAGAACGTTAGATTTCGTTTAGGATTGTGTGGTTTCGACTTTTCCGATGAAGTCGCCGGATAGTTTCCGGTTCTTGCCGGAATCGAAGCTGGGCACGATTGTTTCGGGTTGTTAATGTTGGGAATAGGTGATATGCTAAATTAGAATCGATTTTGGCTTGAAAACTAGACTGAATTCAGGCGAAACAGGGCAAGGAAGGGACGCCGGAACTCGGCCGGAGTTGGCGAGTCACCGGCCGGATTCTGGAAAACCCAGAACTCCGGCGGTGTTCTTCCCCAACCCGCCTGGGTTCTTGGCGACCCGATGGGTTATTTTGTTTGACCCGACTTTGATTCTTTAATCCTGAAACTGAATTCCAAAAAAATGTTTCTGCCTTTTTCTTTTTAATTTTAATTTAAAATTCATTTTGTTTTACTAAAAATCATTCACTTATATTTTTAAATTCTAAAATTTGATTTAATTATTTATAATTAATTTTAGTTAATTATTTATGAATTTAATTAATTGATTAAAAATCAATTAATCAATTAATTTTATTTATAAATAGTTAAATAAATGTAAATTATTTATAATTAATTCAAATAATTCCTAAAAATTATTTTTAGGATTTAAAAATTATATTTTGGTATTTAAAAATCAAGTAATATTATTATTAATTGATTTAAATCTATTTTTTTCTAATTTTATTCATAATAATTAAACCGTTCGTCCGTTTAATACGAAACGAACGCGTACAGACTCAGAAAAATATTGCGCTTCCAATGAAAATACTTTTGAAACCTAATTTCTTTTGTATTGCAATGTCATTTGATTTATACATCAGTTTGAGTCGATATTTAATTGGTAAATGCTAATATTGAACTGATTTTCATTCTGAACGCACTGAGACGTACCCCTTAATGATTTGACTTATGTGTTACATAAAATATGTGAGTATGTGTTATATAAATGCCATGATTACGTGTTACACGATATACATGCTATCTGTTATAATTTTAAAGTGCCATGCTAGTTATAAACGATCGGGTAGATGTCAAGACGTATAGTTACGTCAATTGAGTTTAGTTCTGTCACTTAAGATAGTCCTTTTGTTTATAGAATCAAGTAGCAAGGAGCGCAGTCAAGTGTTAGACGGAGATAGTAGCCAGCAGATAGAAACAGAGTTAAAGTAAGAGGTTATTGAGCATACCAGGCAAGTACCCTAACTTCACTTATTGTTCCAGTGACGTTTATTTTGAATCTTATTATGCAAATATTTATATGTTCACATACCATTCAAGTGTTATTGACTCTAAATTTATCCTTTTAATTTCTCTACTATTCTAAGTTCAGAATAGTTAAATATTTTTACATTTCGCTATAACTTACTCTATACAGTGAAGCTTTGAATTGAGACTAGCGAATAACTAATTGTTCTGGTTATTTCGCCATTGGTTGTTGAGAAAACTCCGGACCATGAGAAATGGGGAGTTATGTGGTTAAGGATGTCATTTGTTTCGACTCCTTTGACGGAAAATGGTTTTATGGGTTGGATGGTTGCGTAAGAGACCGTGGCGGCGGTCCAGTGTGAGCTATGTGTTATACAGGATATAACACCTTGCTAGGCCGATATGTGCCTTGGGTACCTTTTGTTTAGTTGGATATGCTTCGGCATACCGGTGTTGCTCCGCGGCTGATCACCGGCGGCAACACACCGTCGTTCGAGGATTCCAATCCCAAAACATAATATATTGCAAATGTTGTTTATTATCAAATTTATATCAGTTTAGATACTGTTCAGTTATTGTAGTTGGTTTTGTTCATCAGATATACTGTTGTTATTCCAAATCATAAGCTATTTATTACTTGCTGAGCATTTCTTTCGCTCATACTTGTTTCTTATCTTGATTCTTTCAGCTAGGCCAGGGCAAGCTTAAGTTCCAGGTCTGACCAGAGGTTATGTGTTTGTAAATAGATGGTGTGTTTCCAGGTAGACAGTTTGGGATACTGAATTAGTCTAGAGGTTTGTAATAAAAATTTGAATAAGTTGTAAAACTAATTAGACTATGGTTTGTAATAACACTTGATTTGTAGTAGTGCCTGTTCCATACTATAACCTGTGATCGATCCAGTGCAGGTAAAGGGGTCGTATTTATTATATTATTCCGCTGTGATTATTTTATTTTAGTTTATTGGCGAGTGACCCCCAAATCTAGACCCCGGGTTTGGAGGGCGTCACAGGTTGGTATCAGAGCTACAGGTTATGGTCACTGAAACAGGCGTAGGATTGTCATAGATGAGTCATAGGAAGATCACATAAGATAGGCGCGTGTAATTTAGCTTTTATAGGATTAAATCTAGGATATTAGGCTGGGTTATAGTTAAGTTGTTTAGGTTTCCTGTTTTGCGGTTAGCTTTAGGCCTTGTGTCATTGCCCTGCTATTTTGTTGGTTTAGTTAAGATTTCGAGCAAGGATTTAAAAGGTTTGGATAATTCGGAGTAAATTTTCTTTGTGTTATTATTCTTGAGATAATAAGCAGGATTATGTGATAATCATGTCGCTTGTGTTAATATGGTAGCAAGTTTATGATATTTTGAGAAGAGATAGTGTTTGCGAACTTTAATATGCTAAGGAATTGCTACATATTTGACACAATGCTTGACAAATTATTATATATATTGCTTGTTTCTTACCAGAATAATGGCACCAAAGAGAAGGAATAATTCAGGAGAGGGTAGTACCGAGAGTCGTACAGATCCAGCGATTATCCAGATGTTGGGACTGATGCAGCAGCAGATGTTACATCTTACGCAGCAGCAACAACAGCAACAACAGCAACAACAGCAGCAAGCAGCAGCACCACCTGCAGTGACTTTTAAGCAGTTTCAAGCAGTGAAGCCACCTGAGTTCAAGGGAAGTGCTGATCCTGTGGAAGCCAATGCATGGCTCAAGGAAATGGGAAAGGCTTTTGAATTAGTCGGAGCAGGAACTGAGCAGAAGACCAAATTTGCAAGCTACTTTTTGAAGGGCGAGGCGAACTATTGGTGGGAATCCACGCGAGCATTGGAAGGAGGTGAGTTTATAACTTGGGAGAGATTCACAGAGTTGTTCCTGGAGAAATATTTCCCGAGGTATATGAAGAATCAAATGGAGATTAAGTTCTTGAATCTGAACCAGGGTGATCTTACTGTGGCGGAATACGAGGCTAAGTTTACTGAGTTAGCAAGGTTCGTGCCAGACCAGGTTGATACAGATGAAAAGAAAGCCAGAAGATTTGAACAGGGATTGAAGTTTTGGATTCAGAACAGAGTGGCCATGTTTGAGTTGACTTCATATGTGGCAATGGTTCAGAAGGCAATGGTGATTGAGAGTAGGAGTGATATGTCTCAGAAAGGAAATGATGGGAAGAAAAGGAAAATGGAAACCTCAGAAGGAGGTCAGCAGTCAAGTAATTTTCAGGGTCGTTTCAACAAAAGGCCAGGATTTCAGGGTAATAGGAATGTGGGATTCAAGAGACCACAATCAGAAAATGGAGGACAAGGCAACCGTTTTCAGAATTCAAATCAGCAGAGACCCAATCGTCCACCTGCGTCAGAGTGCAAATTTTGTGGTAGAAGGCATTTTGGGATTTGTAAGGCTAATGTGTTGTGTTATAAGTGCAATCAGAAGGGACACTATGCTAATGAGTGTCGAAGTCAGACTACAGCTCAAAGATCAGGGACAGTGTGCTTTAAATGTGCAAAGATGGGGCATATTGCCAGGGACTGCCAGACAATTGAACCAACTGCTAATGTGCCAAGGATTGAAGGACCACCAACAAAGGACCAGCCAAAGGCTAGGACATTCAATATGACTATGAAGGATGCTGTTCAGAGTTCAGACGTGGTGGCAGGTACGCTTCCAGTCAACTCCGTAGATGCTAAAGTTTTATTTGATTCTGGAGCTACGAGGTCATTTATTTCTCAAAATTTTGTCGATAAACTGCATTGCGAAGTTAAGCTGTTAGAACAAGCATTAATAATAGAGTTAGCTAATAAGAATCAAGTTTTAGTCGACCGAGTGTGCCCGAGGTGCGATGTTGAGATAGGAAGACATTATTTCTATGCCAACTTGATACCTTTTAAGTTGGGAGAATTTGATGTTATTTTAGGAATGGATTGGTTGTCAGAAAATAACGCCCAGATTGATTGTAAGAATAGGAAAGTGAGACTTCAGACCTTGGATAATAAGAAGAAGGTGATATTCCGAGGAAATAAGCAAGAGAAGAAGTTCCTAACGATCGCTCAAGTGAAGAAGTTATTGCGTCAGAATTGCGAAGCAGATTTGGCCCATGTGGTAGACACCAGTAAAGAAGTTCCAGCACTAGAAGCGATTCCAGTTGTCAACGAATTTTCAGATGTCTTTCCAGATGATCTACCAGGATTACCTCCCGACAGAGAAATTGAATTTGCGATTGATCTAGCACCCGGAACAGAACCAGTTTCTAAAGCCCCGTACCGGATGGCACCAGTGGAAATGAAAGAATTGGCATCTCAGCTGCAAGATCTTTTGGAGAAAGGAGTTATAAGGCCCAGTATATCCCCATGGGGCGCACCAGTACTGTTTTTCAAAAAGAAGGATGGGAGTATGCGACTGTGTATCGACTATCGAGAACTGAATAAGCTAACCATTAAAAACAAGTATCCGTTACCAAGGATCGATGATTTGTTTGACCAATTGCGAGGTGCTGTATGGTTTTCTAAGATTGATTTAAGATCCGGATATCATCAACTAAAGATCAAGCCTGAAGACATTCCGAAGACCGCATTTAGAACCAGATATGGGCATTATGAGTTTCTAGTGATGGCATTTGGATTAACCAACGCACCAGCAGCTTTCATGGATCTAATGAATCGAGTATTTAAGAAGTATTTGGATAAATTCGTGATCGTGTTTATAGACGACATCTTGATCTATTCTAAAACAGAAGAAGAGCATGTAGAGCATTTGAGGATAGTTCTGGAGATACTGCGACAGGAGAAGTTATACGCAAAGTTTTCAAAGTGTGAATTTTGGTTAAAAGAAGTACGATTTCTTGGGCACGTGATTAGCAATAAAGGAGTGGAAGTGGATCCAGCAAAGATTGAAGCCGTAATCAACTGGGAGAGGCCAAAAACACCAACGGAAGTAAGAAGTTTCATGGGACTGGCAGGTTACTATAGAAGATTTGTGCAAGATTTTGCAAAGATAGCTACGCCATTGACAAAGCTCACCAGGAAGAATCAGAAATTTGAATGGGATGAGAAATGCGAAGAAAGTTTCCAGGAACTAAAGAATAGATTAGTATCTTCTCCAGTGCTAGTCTTGCCAGATGATCAAGGAAATTTTGTAATTTATAGTGACGCATCGTACAAAGGACTGGGATGTGTTTTGATGCAGCATGACAAGGTGATAGCCTACGCGTCAAGACAATTGAAACCACATGAAGAGAAGTATCCAACGCATGATCTGGAATTGGCAGCTATAGTATTTGCATTGAAGATTTGGAGGCATTATCTTTATGGGGAAAAGTGTGAGATCTACACGGACCACAAGAGTTTGAAATATATTTTTACCCAGAAGGAATTAAACATGAGACAACGAAGATGGCTAGAATTAATCAAGGATTATGACTGTACTATTAACTATCATCCAGGCAAAGCAAATGTGGTGGCCGACGCTCTGAGCAGAAAAGAAAGGTTAAACATGATAATTTCATCAGAGGAATTGATCAGGGAATTTGAGAAGCTAGAAATAGAGGTCAGCATTCCAAGTATGTCTACAGAGGTATTGTGTGTAATGTCTTTTCAACCAGAATTATTAGAGAAGATAAGAAGATGTCAGGAGGAAGTTATGAGCCATGAACGAGACAGTTTGACGGGGGAAGAAATAGGGAGTCAAAAGGATGATAAAGGGATATTAAGATTTTCTTCCAGAATATGGATACCCAACATAGCCGAGCTGAAAGATGAAATTCTTCGAGACGCTCACAACTCTAGATATTCAATTCATCCCGGAAGTACGAAGATGTATAGAGACTTAAGAGAAAACTTTTGGTGGCCAAGCATGAAGAAAGAAATTGCAGAATGGGTAAGTAAGTGTTACACTTGCCAGCGAGTCAAAGCGGAACATCAAAGGCCCAGTGGACTGATACAATCATTGGACATTCCAGAATGGAAATGGGAGCATATAGCGATGGATTTCGTAGTTGGATTACCGAGGACCAGGGCAAATCATGATGCTATTTGGGTTATTATCGACAGATTGACGAAGTCAGCGCATTTTCTTCCTATCAACGAGAGATTCTCAATGGATAAATTGGTACGGTTATATCTTAAAGAAATTGTGACAAGACACGGAGTTCCAGTATCCATAGTTTCAGACAGAGATCCTCGATTTAACTCAAGATTTTGGAGAAGTTTTCAAGATTGTCTCGGAACGAAGCTGAACATGAGTACCGCGTATCATCCGCAGACAGACGGTCAAAGTGAAAGGACGATTCAGACTATTGAAGATATGCTAAGGGTATGTGCACTAGATTTTGAAGGTAGTTGGGACGAGCATTTGCCATTAGTTGAATTCTCCTACAACAACAGCTATCATGCCAGTATTGGAATGCCACCTTACGAAGCTTTGTACGGTAGAAGATGCAGATCTCCAATATGTTGGGAAGAAGTTGGTGAAAGAAAGATTTTGGGTCCAGAATTGATTCAACAGACGAAGGAGAAAATAGAACTCATTCGGAAAAGATTAACAGCAGCTCAAGATCGTCAACGCAAATATGCTGATCCTACCAGAAAAGATATGGAATTTGAAGTTGGTGAAGCAGTGCTATTAAAGGTCTCACCTTGGAAAGGTTTATCAAGATTTGGGAAGAAAAGAAAGCTGAGTCCGCGTTATGTTGGCCCTTTTGAGATTTTGAAGCGTGTGGGAAAGGTTGCTTACGAATTAGCGTTACCACCTCACATGCAGCATATTCACAACGTGTTCCACGTGTCAATGTTGAAGCGTTATTTGCCTGATTCGAATCATGTGATAGAATACGAGCCAATAGAGATCCAGCCAGATTTGTCTTTTGTAGAGCAACCAGTGCAGATTTTAGATAAGAAAGAAAGAGTGCTTAGGAATAAGTCTGTATCTTTAGTACGAGTCTTGTGGAGGAATCCCAAGGTTGAAGAGTCGACTTGGGAATTGGAAAGCGAAATGCGATCCAAGTATCCTCATTTGTTTTCCTAGGCTGATTCTGAGGACAGAATCCTGTTAAGGGGGGAAGGATGTAATATCCGGGAAAATTATGTGAATATTATATGTTAAATAAATAAATATTGTGTGTTTTATAAATTTAAAATAATTGTTGCTATGATATGAGATGTTATAACTGTTATGTGTGTTTCTGTGCGGGCCAGAAATTTTTTCGATTGATTAAAAATATGTTAAATTGCAATTATATGAACTTATCTGCAATCGGGACGCGTATTTATTGGCGTCTTTATTAAGATACTCGTTTTATTTCGTTTTACGCTTGTTTCAATGTATTTTACGTGTTTTTGGGATTTTCTAGGAATTTAGGGATCGTTTCCGTTTTTCAAAAATCAACGGACCGGGACCCCACCGGGACGACAAACCCCACAAAATCGATGTTTTTATTTTTATAAAATTATTCGTATTTCAAATACCCCTTATTTTTGTATTTTTGATTCATTCATAATTCTTGGGGAATTTTGATATTAATCTTGTATTGTATCGTTTTAAAATTATTCCCCGTAATTATTATTTTGGGGCCTAATTATTATAATTAGGGGATAAAAACACCCTTAATTTATTTTGGGGTATTAAGTTATGTATATATATAAATACCAGATTTATTTTATTTTATTTTTATTTTATTTTCAGAAATTATTAAAAATAGCCCAAAAAAAATCAGAAATTATAAAATTGGGGATTTAGGGTTCTAGGGTTTGTTCTTGAACAAAGTCGATCGATTGATATAGCTAGAGACATCTGTTTGCTGTGATTTTAATTGCAAATCGAAGCTTGATTCAAGGCCGTTCTTTTGGCACAAACATCTCGAACTGAGGTTCAGTATTTTATAAAAACGATGTTCTTCGTTTTTAATTGAATTGGGTGTTTAATTTCTGTTAATTGTCAGTTGTTTCTGATGTTTGAATTAGATTCCTGAGATGATTCTGAACGTATTCGTATATAAAAATGCATCAAATGATTGCTAGAATTGGTAATACGAATTCGATTTAATAAGTCGAAGTTTTGATTGAATTTTCTGTTTTTATTGATGATGTTTTGATGATTGTGAATATACGACTGAGTTCCTGGGATTACCAGCTTCAATTCCGTATATAGAACGTTAGATTTCGTTTAGGATTGTGTGGTTTCGACTTTTCCGATGAAGTCGCCGGATAGTTTCCGGTTCTTGCCGGAATCGAAGCTGGGCACGATTGTTTCGGGTTGTTAATGTTGGGAATAGGTGATATGCTAAATTAGAATCGATTTTGGCTTGAAAACTAGACTGAATTCAGGCGAAACAGGGCAGGGAAGGGACGCCGGAACTCGGCCGGAGTTGGCGAGTCACCGGCCGGATTCTGGAAAACCCAGAACTCCGGCGGTGTTCTTCCCCAACCCGCCTGGGTTCTTGGCGACCCGATGGGTTATTTTGTTTGACCCGACTTTGATTCTTTAATCCTGAAACTGAATTCCAAAAAAATGTTTCTGCCTTTTTCTTTTTAATTTTAATTTAAAATTCATTTTGTTTTACTAAAAATCATTCACTTATATTTTTAAATTCTAAAATTTGATTTAATTATTTATAATTAATTTTAGTTAATTATTTATGAATTTAATTAATTGATTAAAAATCAATTAATCAATTAATTTTATTTATAAATAGTTAAATAAATGTAAATTATTTATAATTAATTCAAATAATTCCTAAAAATTATTTTTAGGATTTAAAAATTATATTTTGGTATTTAAAAATCAAGTAATATTATTATTAATTGATTTAAATCTATTTTTTTCTAATTTTATTCATAATAATTAAACCGTTCGTCCGTTTAATACGAAACGAACGCGTACAGACTCAGAAAAATATTGCGCTTCCAATGAAAATACTTTTGAAACCTAATTTCTTTTGTATTGCAATGTCATTTGATTTATACATCAGTTTGAGTCGATATTTAATTGGTAAATGCTAATATTGAACTGATTTTCATTCTGAACGCACTGAGACGTACCCCTTAATGATTTGACTTATGTGTTACATAAAATATGTGAGTATGTGTTATATAAATGCCATGATTACGTGTTACACGATATACATGCTATCTGTTATAATTTTAAAGTGCCATGCTAGTTATAAACGATCGGGTAGATGTCAAGACGTATAGTTACGTCAATTGAGTTTAGTTCTGTCACTTAAGATAGTCCTTTTGTTTATAGAATCAAGTAGCAAGGAGCGCAGTCAAGTGTTAGACGGAGATAGTAGCCAGCAGATAGAAACAGAGTTAAAGTAAGAGGTTATTGAGCATACCAGGCAAGTACCCTAACTTCACTTATTGTTCCAGTGACGTTTATTTTGAATCTTATTATGCAAATATTTATATGTTCACATACCATTCAAGTGTTATTGACTCTAAATTTATCCTTTTAATTTCTCTACTATTCTAAGTTCAGAATAGTTAAATATTTTTACATTTCGCTATAACTTACTCTATACAGTGAAGCTTTGAATTGAGACTAGCGAATAACTAATTGTTCTGGTTATTTCGCCATTGGTTGTTGAGAAAACTCCGGACCATGAGAAATGGGGAGTTATGTGGTTAAGGATGTCATTTGTTTCGACTCCTTTGACGGAAAATGGTTTTATGGGTTGGATGGTTGCGTAAGAGACCGTGGCGGCGGTCCAGTGTGAGCTATGTGTTATACAGGATATAACACCTTGCTAGGCCGATATGTGCCTTGGGTACCTTTTGTTTAGTTGGATATGCTTCGGCATACCGGTGTTGCTCCGCGGCTGATCACCGGCGGCAACACACCGTCGTTCGAGGATTCCAATCCCAAAACATAATATATTGCAAATGTTGTTTATTATCAAATTTATATCAGTTTAGATACTGTTCAGTTATTGTAGTTGGTTTTGTTCATCAGATATACTGTTGTTATTCCAAATCATAAGCTATTTACTACTTGCTGAGCATTTCTTTCGCTCATACTTGTTTCTTATCTTGATTCTTTCAGCTAGGCCAGGGCAAGCTTAAGTTCCAGGTCTGACCAGAGGTTATGTGTTTGTAAATAGATGGTGTGTTTCCAGGTAGACAGTTTGGGATACTGAATTAGTCTAGAGGTTTGTAATAAAAATTTGAATAAGTTGTAAAACTAATTAGACTATGGTTTGTAATAACACTTGATTTGTAGTAGTGCCTGTTCCATACTATAACCTGTGATCGATCCAGTGCAGGTAAAGGGGTCGTATTTATTATATTATTCCGCTGTGATTATTTTATTTTAGTTTATTGGTGAGTGACCCCCAAATCTAGACCCCGGGTTTGGAGGGCGTCACACCAGTGATCTTCTTGTCATCAAAAGAGACATTGATAGATTCCATGACCACTTTTGTTCTCAAATTATAGACTCTGAAGGCTTTTGTGGAAAGTGGATATCCAACAAAGATTCCTTCATCAGCTTTTAGATCAAACTTTGATAGCTGTTCAGGATGAGTCTTGAGAACAAAACACTTGCATCCAAATACATGAAAATATTTCAGATTTGGCTTCTTTTTCTTCACCATCTCATATGGTGTTTTTCCATGCTTGTTAATGAGTGTTGCATTTTGAGTAAAACAAGCAGTCTGCACAGCTTCAGCCCAGAAATAGGTTGGAAGCTTTGCTTCTTCAAGCATTGTACGTGCAGCTTCAATGAGAGTTCTATTCTTCCTTTCAACAACTCCATTTTACTGTGGAGTTCCAGGAGCAGAAAATTCCTGCTTTATTCCATGGCTTTTTATAGAACTCTTCCATTATCAGATTCTTGAACTCAGTGCCATTATCACTCCTTAGAATTTTCACAGAATTTTTTACCATTTTATCCAGCTGTTTGACATGATCAATCAAGATAGATGCAGTTTCACTTTTTGTGTGCAAGAAATACACCCATGTGTATCTGGTGAACTCATCCACTATGACCAACGCATACTTCTTCTTTGCAATAGACATGACATTTACTGGACCAAATAGATCAACATGTATAAGATGATAAGGCTCAAGAATTGATGATTCAGTCTTGCTCTTGAATGAGGATTTTCTTTGTTTGGCTTTCTGACATGAATCACAAAGACCATCAGGAGCAAATACTGTGTTTGGCAATCCTCTCACAAGATCTTTCTTGACCAGTTCATTTATATTGTTAAAATTTAAATGAGAGAGTTTCTTATGCAAATTCCAGCTTTCTTCAATTGATGCTTTACTTAACAGACAGATTGCAGAGCCATCAGCACTTGTTGAAAGCTTAGCTTCATAAATGTTACCACGTCTATATCCTTTCAGAACAACTTTGCCTTTAGATTTACTCACAATTTCACAGTGTTCTTCAAAGAAATCAACATGATAACCTCTGTCACAGATTTGACTTATACTCAGAAGGTTGTGTTTAAGTCCTGAGACCAGAGCTACTTCTTTAATGATGACATTCCCAAGATTGATATTGCCATATCCCAATGTTTTTCCAATGTTGCCATCTCCATAAGAAATACTTGGGCCAGCTTTCTCCACAAAGTCTGATAGCAGGGCCTTATTTCCAGTCATATGACCTGAACATCCACTGTCCAGAACTAGAATATTCTTCTTGTTGCCCTGCAATCATAAGGACCACTAATTATTAGTTTTAAGGACCCAGACTTGCTTGGATCCTTTGGTCTTATTAAGTTTGTTAACATTTGCAGCGGATTTAGCATCAGAGTTTATGTTAACATTTTTCCTATCAGAATTTACATTATCAGACTTTGAATCAGAATTTATACTAGAAGGAACAATGGAAACTTTCTTCAAAGAAGGTTTTATTTGATAATAATCATAGTACAGACTATGATATTCCTTACAAGTATAAATGGAATGCCATAAACTACCACAATGAAAACAAGGATTTTGTGGTTTGTATCTAACTGACTGACTTTTAACTCCTGATTTTGAAGGTAAGGAGTTAATATTCTTATTTTTCCTGCAAAAAGAAGCCAGATGGTTAGAACTTCCACAGTTATGACATGTTTTCCTAGGTGCATCAGGAACATGTTTATAATCATTGCTTTTATTCACACCTTCCTTTCCATTCCTATTTTTCCTAGGTGATTTTACCTTGTTTGCATTCTTGACATCTTTCAGCTTATGCTTAAGCTGCTTCTTTGTCATTAAGCCTATGTTTACTTCAGCTGTCTTTTCCTGTTTTAGTTTGTCAGAAGTTAATTCCTCTTTAACTTCTGATTTCTCATTATCAGACTTTACAGTTACAAACTTAACAGGTTTTAACTTTGGCTTTTGCTTAACAACAGGCTTAATTTCTTCAGTTCCTTTATCATTCTTATTTTCTCCATAACCTAAGCCCTCTTTCCAATTTTCACTACTTATCAAATTTTGAGTTGTTCTGCCAGAGTTAGTCCAAATCCTGATTATTTCTCTTTCCTTTTCTAACTCAGTTTTTAGAGATTCATTCATTTTTAGCACTTCATCCCTAACATAAAAAGCATCATCTCTATCCTTCTGAGTTTGATGGAATATGACTAATTCTTTTTCTAAGAAATCATTTCTTTTCTTATATGCAAGATTTTCAGAAGTTAATCTTTCACATGTTAAAGTTTGATCTCTATAGCTAACAAACATGGTTTTAAGATATCTTCTCAACTCATTAATATCATCAGTATGCAAAGCATAAGTAGTCTGAGGTACCTTTGTTTCAGCAGCTTCAGAACTGCTTTCAGCACTTTCTTTATCAGCATTTGCCATCAATGCATAGTTCTCCTCACTTTCAGAGTCTGAAGTGTCTGTCCAGCTTTTCTGCTTTGTGACAAGAGCCTTGCCTCTGTCACCCTTTACCTTCTTGCAGTCAGGAGATATGTGGCCTTTCTCACCACAGTTATAGCATTTAACATTGGTGTAATCTCCTCTGTCAGACTTTCCTCCTCTGCCTTCAGATCTTCTGAAATTCTTCTTATCAGAACTTATGCTTTTCCTGGAAACCTTCTTTCCCTTCCTGAACTTCCTGTATGCAATCTTTGTGATTCCTTTCACCATAAGAGCACACAACTTCATCATCTCCTCATCAGCATCAGTCTCAGGCAAGCTTTCAGAATCTGAGTCATCATCACTCTCAGAACTTGATGACTCAGTATCAGACTTTATGAAAAGAGCTTTACCCTTGTCTTTCTTTGAGGAAGCTGCTTTAGGGAATTCTTCTTCAGCCTTAAGAGCAACTGTCCTTGACTTTCCTCCTTTCCTCTTGCTTCTTTGTTCCATCTCCAGCTCGTGTGTCTTGAGCATTCCATAGATTTCGTCAAGAGTTGTTTCATCAAGATTGTAGTTGTCTCTTATTGTCGTTGCCTTCAAATCCCAGCATTCAGGAAGAGCTAACAGGAACTTAAGGTTTGAATCTTCAAGATCATACTCTTTATCAACCAATGACAAATCATTCAAAAGTTTGACAAATCTATCATATAAATCATTTAATGACTCATTAGTCTTTGAGTCAAAGTGTTCATACTCTTGAGTGAGTATTGACTTCCTGTTCTTCTTAATTGTGTCAGTTCCCAGACATCTTGTTTCCAGAGCATCCCATATCTCCTTAGCAGTCTTGCAGTTGATTACCCTGTTTGACATTACATTATCAATGGCACTATGCAGTAAGTGTCGTACCTTAGCATCCTTAGCAATTGATGCTATGTCCTCAGCAGTATAATCACTCTTCTCCTTTGGTACGGTCATTGCTGCTTCACCTGCAACTACAACAGCGAGTTTGGTTGGTTTGTGAGGACCTTCCTTGATTCTATCCAGGTATTCTGGATCTGTTGCTTCCAGGAACATGGTCATCCTTACCTTCCATATGGGATATTCAGATGGTCTCAGTATGGGAACTCTGATGGTCTCATACCGACTCTGAATTTGTGTCTTTGGTGGTTCCTCAGTTGTGGTAGGCTTAGTTGGAGTTTCTGTGTCCGACATGATTGTGTTTGGATCTTTAACTGTATGTAAGTTAACAGATAGGCTCTGATATCAATTGTTAGGTCACACACACACACACTGTAGAGGGGGTGAATACAGTGTATAGTACACTCAAATCGAACTTAAAGAACTTGAGTAACAAAAAACAAACTTTATTGAAACAATAAACTCTGTTACAATATGGAACTGTTACCTCTCAGTGATGAATAAAATATCACGAGAGCTGCTAGGGTTATATATATTAATAACTTCGATAATGATAACACTTATAGTGTAAACCCTATGCCTGTGTTTATATATTACACAGTTACAAGATAATCGCTAATTGATATGGAATATAATTCTGCTTCCTAAAATATATCAATCAGATATCTTCTATTCCAAGTATTCCATTCTTCATGGAATTCCTTCTTCATGCATATCTCTTCTTATGTTTTATCTCTATCTTCTTTCCTTTAATCAGCTACTGTCCTTATCTGATCGTCCTTCAACACTTAAGTTCTGATATCTATCTTCTGATGATTATCTCCTGATAATATAAGTACTGATATCCTTAAGTCCTGACTTCCAGTATAAGCACTGATCAACAGTTAAGTACTGATCTATCCTGTTCACACAAGATCTGAAAGCTAAACATAAGACATATTAGCCATGACATTATCAAATATATCTAACAGTGGCGTAAGAGGCTAATTTGGTTACGCGCATTATATAACTGATTAGTCCAGCAGGTCAGAGACCTAGCTAGTCTCTGAGTTCCGGAACAGGTAAATGGGATGGCAGTTAGAGCCGTCTGGTGTTGATAGCCTGATCAGCTGTCTTCACATATCCGTTATATATCTGATTTGGATTTGTGATTCCCGTAAGGGTATAAGTAGTTGATACAACGGTTGTATAAATGTGATTAACATGCTAAAATTGGACTCTGGTACTTACACAACACACTACTACGTTGTTTTGATAAAGCATGCTAGTTAGTAATATCCAGTTATCTCCAATTTTCATTACATAATGTTGATATCATGATTATAGCTCTATACATATTATTGTTGCATTACTGTTTTTATTCCATTATTCATATGTTGGTACTGCTGAGCGATTATGCTCACCCTTGCAAACTGTTATGTATATCTCGCAGATGCCTAGAAGACCAGTCAGACATACCCATGTTTCCGCCCCTTCAGGACCCGGCTCCTCTGAGGTAGTTTGTATTAGACCATGAGGTCTGATGAGTTGCTGAATAAAGTTAGAGTGTGTTAGATGTTGAATAAATGGTTTGTAATTATGTGAACCTGAATCATACTTGAACCTAGATCAGATCTTGGTTTGGGGTCAAGTTAGTATATTTTAATAATAATCTTGTTGTTTATATTTTGATAATTGTGTTTGGTGACGTCAACTCCTGACCCCGGGGTTGAGGCCGTCATAGTTGGTATCAGAGCTACAGGTTGAAGTCCCTGATCCAGGTTAGGGATTGTGTCGAGTAGGTTATAACGTGAGTCTTTAGGTGTAAGTCAGCAACTCATATAGAGGAGCAAACCTTAAGAGTCAATCGAGGGTTCCGACGGCGTTACCCTGGAATCTATTAAATGTTTTGATAGAATTACCTTGACCTGGTTGTGTCTTCCCTGTATATTTATGATGTTGATAGTGGCCTATTGCGATTTCGAGTTCCCCATCTCGGGATAATCCCTCTGATTCGGATAGCTCAGATTCTGAGAGGACCCTGGATGTTGTTGTTGAGGAGACCCCTATGCCTCCTCCACCAGTCCCTTCCTTTATGCCGAGAGACATCCCTGGACCTGGTACTCGCCCTCGTTGGGTACGTAGGTCTGTGTCTGCTGTTAGGGATTTTCCTCCCGGCTGTGGTCCCGGTTCTTCCTCGATGATACCTCCAGTACCTCCTGTGGCCCCTAGTGGTACTTCTTCACCGATCCCTTACCATTTTCAACGAGGGTGAATACTTCCTTTTTCAGAGATCAGAGTCCGAGATTGGCTGCTCAGTTTATCACATACCTATTGCACCTTTCCAGGGCATTTCTGCCCCTTCCCCTGAGGTGCGGGCCCGTGTGCGAGCATTGACCAAAATGACTGTTGAGAGGGCTAGATCTATTGACCATTTCATTAGCTCAGAGTTCAGAGCTGTGCAGTATCAGGACCTAGTGAACTGGCTAGTGTTTGAACTAGGTTCCATCGGTGGCAGTGGTAGTGGTTAGACCAGGTTTGCAGCAGAGAGATACAGGGCTCAGAGTTGACCTCCAGGAGTTCTGTAGTTGTTTACTTTGTATATATATATTATGTTGTGATAGTTTGTAGTAGGTGGGGCTGCTATGACAGCCAATTATGGTGTGTATTCGGATGGTTTCTTTTCAGTTGGATTTTCAGTTGTACTAGCTGGATCCTATTGGTTATTGTATTGTAGCTGCTTTATTTCATTGTTCAGCTTTTATACATTGTGCGTTGCTATTATTGTTGTTATTATTATTGTTGTTTTTATGGATGGTATTTTTAGATTATAATCATTCACTCAGGCTGGATCCAATTAAACTGGGGATGAGGATATTGTCTTAGTGGCAACGCTCCCCTGATACATAAATATAAACTGTTTGGAGCAATCCATTTTCTTATACATGACTGTTATGTTTCAAGAGATGCCACTAAAGAGAAACTCTCAACCCAATAACGGATCTTCTGGGGATCCTTCCATGACTGAATTGATGAACTTGTTGCGTCAGCAGTCTACACAGCTGGCCCAACAGCAATAACAATTCTAGCAGCAGCAACAACAATTGCAGCAACAACAACAACAACATCAACAACAGCTCATACAACAACAACAGCAAATCCAACAGCAGCAACTACAAATCCAGCAGCAGCATGAGATGGGGGGGGGGCAAATCCGGGTGTTAGTTTTAAGTCTTTTCAGGCAGTGAAGCCCCCAGAGTTTAAATGAGAAGTAGATCTTGTTGCTGCCAGGATATGGTTGAAGGAGATGGAAAAGGCATTTGCGCTCACCAAGGTGAGTGAGGATGTAAAGATAGATTATGCTAGTTATTTTCTAAAGAATGATTCGAATTATTGGTGGGAATCTACGCGAGCCCTAGAAGGAGAAGGTCCAGTTCCATGGGCCAGATTCACAGAGTTGTTTTTGGAGAAATAATTTCCGAACTGTCTCCAGAGTCAAATAAAGATGGAATTTTTGGAATTGAAGCAAGGAGATAGGAGTGTTACGGAATATGAAGCGAAGTTTATGGAGTTAACCCGTATAGTACCGGAATATGTGAGTTTGGAAGTTCAACGAGTGAAGCAGTTTCAACAAGGGTTGAAGCCAGAAATAAGGAGTGGAGTTGTAGCTTTACAACTCAAGACATATACTTCGGTAATTCATGCTGCCCTAGTGATAGAGAGTAATCAGAGGTTAGCTGCAAAGGAGCAGGGTGAGAAGAAGAGGACATTTGAAAGTGGACCTGCTAGGTCAGAATCAGGAATAGCAAGTCGGAAGTTCTAGCGTTGGTTTGGAAAGAGTACAAATAAGAGGTTCAAAAGGCAGAATTTTCCCCAGGTTAGACACAGTACTAATTCAGTTAACTCTGCCCCGATGAGGGTTAGTAAGCCAGTGGTTGATTGTAAGACATGTGGGAAGAAACACAATGGACAATGCCGAGAAAATATCAACTATTTTAAGTGTGGAAAGAAAGGTCATTATTCCACAGAGTGTAAGTCTGAGATTCAAGGAGTCACTATTTTTAGTTGCGGCAAAGTGGGACACATAGCTAGGAATTGCAAGTCAGTGACCCAAGGTAACTCTGAAAGGAGTATGTCCCAAGGACCAGCAACCAGTACTGCTAGATCTAGGACTTTTAAGATGACCAAAAAGTCTCCAGTTCATGATTCCGATGTGGTTGCAAGTATGCTTTCTCTTAATTCCGTGCCTGTTAACATTTTATTTGATTCGGGAGTGTCCAAATCTTTTATATCTATAAATTGTGTGAATAAAATGCAATTAATGTTGGAAGACTTAGAGAAACCTTTGACCATAGAAGTGGCTAATAAAGATAAAGTACCCGTAAGTCAATTTTTCCCTAGATGTTCCTTAGAGATTTCAGGATATATGTTCCCTGTTGACTTAATACCCTTCGAGTTGGGAGACTTTGATGTTATTTTAGGTATGGATTGGTTGTCTCTATATAAGGCGAATATTGATTGTAATAAAAAGAGATTTATTATGTATACCCTGGATAATAAAAGGATCAGCTTCCAAGGGCAGAGGCGAGACAGAAAGTTCCTTTCAGTAATGCAAGCAAAGAGATTGTTGCGGCAAGGATGTGAGGCGTATTTAACTTATATGGTGGATACGAAGAAAGAGACCCCTATTTTGGATGAGGTTCCCATAGTGAGAGAATTCCCTGACTTTTTCCCAGAAGAGTTACCAGGATTGCCACCTGATCGAGAGATAGAGTTCTCCATTGATTTGATCCCTGGAGCGGAACCAGTTTCTATGGCTCCATATAGGATGGCCCCAATGGAAATGAAAGAATTGGCTAAGCAACTTCAAGAACTATTGGATAAGGGAGTCATTCGACCCAGTGTTTCTCCGAGGGGTGCTCCAGTGCTATTTGTGAAGAAAAAGGATGGAAGTATGAGATTGTGTATTAACTATAGAGAGTTGAACAAGTTGACGATAAAGAATAAGTATCCTTTGCCACGTATCGACAATTTATTTGATCAGCTTAAGGGAGCATGTTACTTCTCAAAGATTGACTTAAGATCTGGCTACCACCAATTGAAGATAAAGCCTGAAGATATCCCCAAGACTGCATTCAGTACAAGGTATGACCATTATGAGTTTCTAGTGATGTCGTTTGGATTGACGAATGCGCCAAAGACTTTTATGGATTTGATGAATAGGGTATATAAGGAGTATCTGGATAAGTTTGTTATTGTATTTATTGATGACATCCTCATATATTCAAAGAATCCAGAAGATCATGTGATGCATTTACAGATTGCCCTTCAGAAGTTAAGAGAAAAGCAACTATATGCAAAGTTATCCAAGTGCGAATTTTGGTTGACAGAAGTGTAGTTTCTTGGACATGTGGTGAGTAAGGAAGGTATTAAAGTAGACCCAGTAAAGATCGAAGCTGTATCAAAGTGGGAGCAACCGAAGACACCGAAGGAAATAAGAAGTTTTCTTGGATTAACGGGATATTATCGAAGGTTTATGAAAGATTTCTCAAAGATTGCATCCCCATTAACCTAGTTGACCAGGAAGAATGAGAAGTTTGTTTGGACGGAAAAGTATGAAGAAACCAGGAATTGAAACGGAGATTAGTGACGGCTCCAGTGCTAGCATTGCCAGATGAGACGGGAAACTTTGTGATCTATAATGATGCTTCTTTGAAAGGATTGGGTTGTGTGCTAATGCAGCATGACAAAGTTATTGCTTATGCCTCTAGACAGTTAAAACCTCATGACCAGAAATATCCAGTTCATGACCTTGAGTAGGCGGCTATAGTGTTTGCTCTGAAGTTATGGCGTCACTACTTGTATGGAGAGAAATGCGATATTTATACAGATCACAAGAGCCTGAAGTACATATTCACGCATAAGGATTTGAACATGAGACAGAGAAGGTGGTTAAAACTGATCAAGGACTATGATTGTTCGATTAATTATCACCCAGGTAAAGCCAATATGGTGGCTGATGCCTTGAGTAGAAAAGAAAGGTTGAATATGATTAAGATTGCGGAAGAACTAGCCCAAGACTTGGAAAAAATGGAGATTGAGGTTCGAGTACCTAGTGAAAGTCAGGAGCAACTATATGAAGTTACTATTCAACCGGCATTGATGGAAAAGATCAGAAGATGTCAAGAAGGAGTTATGGAACAAGAGTTGGATACTTTGACGGGAGAAGAGTCGTGTACTCAAAAAGATAGTCAAGGTTTATATAGATTTTCATCTAGAGTTTGGATTCCTAATATAACGGAATTGAAGAATGAAGTATTACACGAAGCACATAACTCTAGGTTTTCTATCCACCCTGGTAGTACTAAGATGTACCAAGACTTGAAGAGAAACTTTTGGTGGCCAGGAATGAAGAAGGATATTGCCAATTGGGTAAGTAAGTGTCATGTATGTCAAACGGTGAAAGCAGAGCATCAACGACCAAGCAGATTGTTACAACCTTTGGAGATTCCCCAATGGAAGTGGGAAAAGATTGCTATGGATTTTGTAGTAGGATTTACAAGGACAAAAGCAAATCATGACGCTATTTGGGTAATCATTGATAGATTGACTAAGTCAGCGCATTTTCTTCTGATCAATGAAAGGTATTCGTTGGAAAAGCTAGTTAAGTTATACTTGGATGAGATAGTTACCAAACATGGAGTGCCTGTGTCTATAGTGTCAGATCGAGACCCGAGATTTAATTCCAGGTTCTGGACTAAATTTCAAGAGTGCTTAGGAACAAAGTTGAATATGAGCACCGTTTATCATCCTCAGATGGACAACCAAAGTGAAAGAATGATTCAGACCATAGAAGATATGTTGAGAGTCTGTGTTTTAGATTTTAAGGGTAATTGGGATGAACATCTACCTTTGATTGAGTTCTCGTATAATAACAGTTACCATGGTAGTATTGGGATGCCGCCTTACGAAGCTTTGTATGGACATAAGTGTAGATCACCATTGTATTGGGATGAGGTAGGAGAAAAGGAAGTGTTAGGTCCCGAGTTGGTTCAGCAAACCAGAGATGCCATAGTGTTGATTCGGAAAAGGTTAGAAGCAGCCCAAGATAGACAGAGAAAGTATGCAGATTTGCATAGGAAGGATATGGACTTCGAGATAGGAGCTCTGGTGTTACTAAAGGTATCACCTTGGAAAGGGTTAGTACGATTTGGTCGAAGGGTAAACTTAGCCCTAGATTTATAGGAACCTTTGAGGTTTTGAAGAAAGTGGGAAATGTTGCCTACGAGATAGCGTTACCACCGCAGTGGCAGCACATTCATAATGTGTTCCACGTGTCTATGTTGAAGCCCTATATTCCTAGTTCGAATCAAGTCATAGAATATGAACTGATTGAGCTTCAGCCAGATTTGTCCTATATGGAACAACCGATCCAAATCCTAGACCGTAAAGAACGAGTCCTTAGGAATAAGTCGATCCCTATAGTAAAAGTTTTGTGGAGAAATCCTCGAGTAGAAGAGTCTACTTGGGAATTAGAGTCAGACATGCTTGATAAATATCCTCATTTATTTAGCTAAATCAGATTCTGGGGATATAATCTTTTTAAGGGGGGAAGGATATAACAACTCGTGTATATTCTTTTATTTTTATTATATTCAAAGTGTAATAAAGGTTTAAGTAATTAAATAAAATGTGTGTAATGGTTTTGGCAGTAGTTATTGATTGTTATTTAATTATTTATGATCTGTTGATATGTGTGATTGAATTGTGTGAATTATTAGTGAGTTATACGATTTTATTTCATTTGTAAAAGTGATTTTATTGCAGTTTTAATTCCATAAATATTTGGATGATTTCTAAAATTGGTTTTATAATTTTATAATTTCAATAATTATTTTTAGGACTTTATAAAATTGAGAAATCAATATTTTATTAATTATTTATTTTTAAATGATTTTCTGAGTGTGTTTAATGGTAAAATCCATATTTAATTATGGAAATCTTCAAAAATTATGAAACTTATAATTTATTAAGTTTGTATGATTCTGAGAATCTTAAAATTATTTTGGGAATTTTCAGAGTTAGTTTCACCCGCGCGTCGATTCGTTTAATTGTTAAAAGCGGGTATAAATTGCATTTCAAAAATTATTTTAAAATTATGAAATTTATGTTTTTATAAACAATAAATTTCAGGATATTTGTAACATTTTAAGACTATTTTTATAATTTTGTGGAAATGTTTTGCGTGCACCTCAGTCTGTTAACTTCAAATTTCGGGACAAATCGAGCCACAAACCTTCGTATTTATCTTAAACACTACGTGTCGATTTCATATTTCAGCAGGGGACACGTGTTTGTTGCCTGTGCTTGGTTGCAGCATCTGTTAAAAAAAATAAGTAAAAGGGGGGGTTTCCCCTTTCACTCTGTTCATCTCGACAGTCTCTCTCTCTCAATTCTCTCGGCTCTCTCTCCTATATCTCTCTTCTTTCTCTCTCTCCACTCTCTCTCCCCGTTTCTTGTTTTCTCCGTGTTTCGGTCACCTTATTATGTCGCCATTTTCGTTTCTCCGGCTTGTTTCCTCTGGTGAGCCGCCACTTATTTTGGCTTGGCTGGTTTGATTCATATATATATATGCATGTAAATGTGTATATATTTATATGTGTGTTGTGTTATGTGTGTTGTGTTATATTGTGTGTGTGTTGTGTTGTGTGTGTGCATCTGTGTTGTGTGTGTGTGTTGTCGGGATGATGGTGCTGTGCCTTAGTTCCGGTTGGTCTGTGCTGTTCGGCTCTCTGTGGTTTCGGCTTACAGTTGGGCCGGACATTTTCGGGCCTTACTATTGGGCCTGTTTATGCAGTTGGTTTTTTTGTTGTTGGGCCGCTTGGGTGCTGATGGTTTGGACTATGCAGATTTTAATTTTAATTTCTGTACTGTAGGGAATCTTTGATTAATATTTGTGAAATAAATTTTTGCTGCGAAAATAATAATAATAACCGGTATAATTTATTTGGGAACCCGTAATATATCGGGCGCCAATAAATTATACCGCCGTTGACGATGAACTTCGGTGAGTCAACGGTGGACGGTGATGACGATGTTTTGAGTCCTAAATTCTATAAGTAAATAAAATGATTTACGAAAAATACTTTCGGATTTAAATAATTAATTACGAATTGTATTGTGGTATGCGTTGTAAAATGGTGTTGCGAATTGAGATTGTGAATTGTTGTGAAATTTGGATGTCGATTACGATCGACGGGTAGTCTTATAAACAAAGGAGTTGCTGCGAAAATTTTTCTAAAAATGTATTTGTAAACGTACGTATTTATATTATACGTGTTACCCTTATTTGTGTTCGGGTTACGTGATTACGTGATTATGTGTCTAATAACTATACAAGTCGGGTTATCGGATTGGGTTATTAGGATTTGAGGATATCAAACATGTCGGTATAACTGAGTAGGGTACTCTGTATTTGTAGATCCCAGTCGAGTTTCCCCAGGACGGAAGTCAGCGTGAAAGCTACTTAGGGTTTTGTAAAGCATTGCAAGGCAAGTACCCCTGACCATTCTTTTATGGTTCAGTACGTATGAATAGCTAAATGTTTTATTCTCGTAATGGAACATAAATGTTTTAAGTTACGTATCCCCTGTAGTTATAAATCACCGTTTTCAAATTGTTTTGGGGAAAAGTAACTTCAAAAGGTACCTATCTCGAATGAAATGAATTGCGAACTGGATTTGATATGTGTGCTGGTTAAATAAATGATTTTGAAAATGAGATAGGTACAAGTGTTTTGAAAACTGGATAAAATGATCAAATATGGGATACATTGGGGACAAAGTAGGCATATTGAAGTGGCGTAAGAGGCTAATTCGGTTGCGCACATTATATTACTGTTAGGTCACACACACACTGTAGAGGGGGTGAATACAGTGTATAGTACACTCAAATCGAACTTTAAGAACTTAAGTAACAGAAAATAAACTTTATTGAAACAATAAACTCTGTTACAGTATAGAACTGTTACCTCTTAGTGATGAACAAATATCACGAGAGCTGCAAGGGTTACAATGAATAATCTTTTCTAATAATGATAACACTTATAGTGTAAACCCTATGTCTGTGTTTATAAACTACACAGTTACAAGATAATCGCTAATTGATATGGAATATAATTCTGCTTCCTAAAATATATCAATCAGATATCTTTTCTTCCAAGTATTCCATTCTTCACGTAATTCCTTCTTCATGCATATCTCTTCTTATGTTTATCTCGATCTTCTTTCCTTTAATCAGCTACTTTCCTTATCTGATTGTCCTTCAGCACTTAAGTTCTGATATCTATCTTCTGATGATTATCTCCTGATAATATAAGTACTGATATCCTTAAGTCCTGACTTCCAGTATAAGTACTGATCAACAATTAAGTACTGATTTATCCTGTTCACGTAAGATCTGAAAGCTAAACATAAAACATATTAGCCATGACATTATCAAATATATCTAACAATCTCCCCCAACTTGTAAATTAACAAAATATACAAGTTTAACAGATATTTGATGATGTCAAAAACATTAAGTACAAATGCATGAGAAATAGACTAGATAACTACAACTTACAGTCCTTAAAGTTTTTACCAATTTCAACTTCTGATAACAACTTCAATCTGTATAAATATCAGAATTTAAGCAGTTGTAGATCTTCGACTTGGCTTCTTCATTTTCTGATCTCTCTGATGTCAGGAGTTGTTCTGAGATAGTTCTTCAACAAATATTTCTCAGCATATCTTAGTTCATCAATCATTCTCCTTTTAACATCTTTAAGCTCTGCAGTATCTTCACCAGTTTGAAAGATTGCAGCTCTGAGATCATTAATCTTTGCTTTTCTCAACTCCTGATCTAGTCTTATGACATAAGCTTTATCAAACTCAAGTTTGAATTCAAGTCCCTTAATACCAAGATACATTCTGATCTGTGCAGTATTAGGCTTCATATCAACAATATCACCACTGTGATCTCTGTACTTTGGAACATATATGCTGTCAGACTTAACAGAATAAAGCCTTTTCTGTCTCTGAATCTGTTCTTTTAAGTAGTTTGCAGCAGTCTCTATTATTCTGTCATCCACTTGAAGTAAGAAAAGTACATGCTCCAATTCTTCAAAATACTTCAAAGGAATGACATTT
This sequence comes from Apium graveolens, assembly GCF_009905375.1. NCBI lineage: Eukaryota > Viridiplantae > Streptophyta > Magnoliopsida > Apiales > Apiaceae > Apium > Apium graveolens. Next base: position 101,730,007 of record NC_133655.1, on the reverse strand, counting down.
TGTCTTATATGATAAACCCTACCATCTGTCATAAAATACAACATGATGTATTCTTTCAAGTAGGTATGGTAAACCATCTGTACAGATTCCAGTTGATTCAATCTCTCAGGAGTTGCTCCAATACCTGGTTCACTCAAGGAAGTTGGATCATTGGTAGTGTTGTGTACTCTTCTTTCATCAGCACTTCCCAATCCAGTTTTATCTCTAGCTTCCTTTCCAGTAACTACTCTTGCTTCAAAACCACTTGCAGTAGTCTTCAAAGATTGAGTCTGTTTTGCTTTAGTGAATCCTGGTAGGAGTGTCTTTGATCTATTTTCTGAACTCAAGTTAACTTGAGCTCTGTCAGAGGTTACTTGCTTCTTCTGAATATCAGAACTTATAATTTCTTGACTCTGAACAACTTGAGCCATGTCAGAGGTTGTTTTAAGAACTTTTCTTGAAGTCAGAGCAAGATCATCTTTTTCATCAGTAATTTCTTCTTCCTCAGGAGGTACATAAGCCTTGATAGGTTCACCAACCTTTTCTTTACCCTTGGATCTTAGATCTATCTGTGGTTGTGATCTAGCCAATATTGCTTCAGTATGTGTCCTTTCTTTGATCACAATGCCTTTAGGTTTTGGAAGTGACTTTTTACCAGAAGCTTCAGATTTGGATGTGACTTTCTCTGATTTAAGTCTGGCTTCTTCTTCCTTTAAACTTTCCAAGTCCATTCCTGGATTTTCTTGAAGAAATAACTGTCTTGACATTTCCTCATCAAGATCTAGGAGTTCATCAGAACTTATCCTTTTACCAGCAGCATAACTTATTCTTTTTCTAGTATCAGAACTTGTCCTGTGACTAGCTTGTCTTGATTTGAATCTTCTACCTTGACTATGACCACTACCCATTCCAGAGTTTCCTTGGTCATCTTTTCCATCATCCTTTCCTTGCAGTGTCTTGTTGGTTTTGCATTTGGACATAATTACCTTCTCCCCCTTTTTGGCATCAACAGGTAGTAAAAGACGATAAGTAGTTCCACTGAGGTCTGGATTTCAGTAAGTTGCGATTGCTGAGAAGCTTGATTTATCAGAATTTGATCAATCTGAGCTTGTTGTTTCTCTTGAGTTTTCTCAATATAAGCAATCCTGCCAATGGTAGGTTGAAAGAACTTTTTCTTATCAATTTTCCAAACTTGTTCCTGTTTGATAAAGTTCTCCTGAATCTTGTGTAGCTTTGGATGAGTAGTTGAATGAAGACCTTGTAGATGTTTAGTACTCAATGCAGTGACTCTAAGCTGGGTTTTAAAATCATCAGAATTTAACATTTCATCAGCTTTAGTCAAGTGCGCAGCAAGATATAAAGCATTTGGAACACATGAAACTGAGTTCCATTCCTTAGTCCACTCCTGACCTGCAGAAGTTTCACTCCAAGGCACTGGTGCATCCCTGATAACAAACTCCTTTACCAGTTCAGACTTAGGAAGAGTCGGTGGTGGAGTATGTCCTGAAGGACCTGCTTCATCAGCATCGACAGTTGGAGCAGCTTCACCAGTATCTCCAACATTTGCAGCATCAGAACTTAAAGAATTAGTATCTTCTGATAAGACAACAGTGTGAGTAGCAATGGAGGCTTCAGAATCCTCTAATTGCTTATCTGATACTAAGTTCTGATCAACAGCCATATTCTGATGCTCACCTAAAATCTGATCATCAGCATCTTGATGCAGAGAAGGTGTTGTTGATAACTCTGGAGTTTGAACAGCATCAGTAATAGGTGTTGTGGAAGGATTAGTTGCTGTTGGAGCTTCTAAGAAAAGTATTTCAGGCACAACCAGGTTCTGAATATCAATTTCAGCACTTGTGCCTGGATCAACAAGAGACACAGATGGTGAGTTAGCCTTGTCAGATACAGCATCCTGAGATGGAGTTGATGGAGAAGAAGTGACTGGAGCAAATTCTTTGTCTTGTGAGATCAGAGATTCCTGATCCCCTTCCTTAGCTGCTTCCTCCTCATCATCTGAAACTGGCCTTTGTGCCCTCTGTTTCTTGTACTTCCTTGTTGATTTGGATTCCTTGGGAGTTTCAGGAACTACCATTCGTCTAAGCCTCTTGAGAAGCCTAGAACCCCCAATTGCAGAATCCTTCTGAGAAGTTGCTTTCTCAGCTTCATTTACCACAGGTTCTGAAGAAGGAATCTGATCCTCAGAATCTGATTCATCTCTCAAAGTAATTCTCCTCCTCTTTTGAGGTGTTTGAGGAACATTCTTTGTTCTCTTTGGCTTAGAGGATGTAGGCTTCACAGTAGGTGCTGAAGAAGAAGGTTGAGCAGTCTGTGAAGTGGAGAGATAGGATTTGAGATAAGTTCTAAGGGTAGGTTGAGTAGAATGAGAGGTAGGTACTGAGTTTGATGGATTTTGGGTGGTTGGAGGTGGTTGGACATCAGAGTAAACAGATCTATAAGTATCAGGATCAGCATTTACCAGGATCTGTTTTACAGACTTAGGAATCTGTAATGGTCTAACCACTTTCTTCTTAGTATCAGCATTTACCAGGTCATTAAAGTATCGTTTTGCAACCTTAAAAGGTGGGGTTTGAGTGCTGACTAAATGAGGTTCGTCAGTACAGTAAGTGTAAATAAGTTGACAGAATCTAGCAAAATAAACAACATCTCGATCCTCTGTCATCCTATCCCCAATAAAACCAATTAAAGCAGTTGCAAAATCAAAATAAGTTTGATTGAGAATTGTATACCCGATGTGCTGACTCATAATTGGAATAGCATCAAAATTCGAACATTTGTTCCCAAAAGCTTTGGTGATGCAATCAAAGAAGAAACTCCATTCTCTTCTGATATTAGCCCGTTTCAACTGTCCAAGTTTCATCAGACTCTTTTCATATCCCAATTCAGCCATTAACTCCCGAAGGGCTGAGTCCTCTGGAATTGAGAAAGTACAATCTTCTGGAAGATGTAAAGCTTTGCGTATTGTACCAGGAGTGACTACATAAGATGAATCACCCACTTCAAAAAAAATACTGGGAGTGCCATGTTTACCACCATCATCAAAGTGCCCAGTCCGCCAAAACGTCAGAACTTGTTGACTCGAAAAGACTTTAGGCTGTGTTAATGCGTACCCAATCTCACTATGTGCAAGAAGATCTTGCACAAAATGCAATTCAGATGGAGCTTCAGCATGATCAAGAATTGCAGCATAGTTGTTTGGAACAAACTTTGCTCCATCAATGATTAAATCCTTTGGTGCCATGTGAAAAAATATTGAGATTCAAGTATGCCTGTTAGGTGTTTGAGATAATGTCTGTATGAAAAACCAACGCGAGAAAGAAGGAGAAAGAGAGTAAAAGTAAGGAGAGAGATAAAGTATAAAGAAAATAAAAGATTAAAGAAATCTTCTCTCTGTTGTACTTATACTCTGAAAAAAATGTTACCGTTGGACACCTGTCAGACATGCAGTAATAATGGTCAGTTACTGGGCTCGAGAAAATAGGAATCATTACTTACCCAGTTGCCTTGTTTGAAGGAAAAACCATTCCATTAATCAAGAGAAACAGTTTTAATTCAAAATTTAAACCATTAGTACTTATTGAATTATTTTTCACTGCAACATTAATATTCAGAAAATAAATCATGTTAAAAATGACCGAGATAATTTCGATGAATAAGTGTTGACAGAGATAAAAATAAAATTTAAATGGTCATCAGAATATCAATCAGGATTTATCAACACAAGACAAATAACTCAGAGACAAAATCTTGAAGTAAAAACAACTTTCATTAATATATCAAGACAATACATTTATGAAATGAAAATTATATCAATACTTATACAAGATTTTCCCTAAGCTTCTAATCCTAACATCAACAGCTTTAGTCCTAGCTAAGAAGCCTGACAAAGCTGAGGATGAAGAAGAACAGGAAGAAGACAAGATTAAGTCATCTTCCTCTTCCTATCTTCGACAAACAAGATGGCGAGTCGGATGATTCGCTCTTGCTGACGGATAGCTTCCCGCCTTTCCTCCTCCAATCGCTCCAGATGGCGATGGTAATCCATAGTGAGTCAGCACCTCCTGTGGGACAGAATCCCAGATCTCCTCAGGAATGGTTGTTACATGCCACTCCTGCTGCCACTCGGCACAACTTAGCTCCATAGTGAAGGTTTGATTGTTCAAAAACATGTTGTATCGAACCATTGTGTTTTTGACAGAAGAAGGAGGATAAGTGTGTGAGAAGAATATGATGGAAAGACTGATGTGAAGTGGTTGCTTATATAGGCAAGAGAATGCTAAGAGACGCAAAGATATTTAATGCTGACAGGTAGAATTAATTCTACCTCGTCTCCCTAGACTTTGAAAAAGAATAACAGTCATTGGAAAGAGGAATCATGGTCTAGACCGCACAAGACACAAGAAACAGTGGACTGTTCAAGTACAAATACCATTAATCCTAATCATAGTGACTATTAATCTTCCACTTCAACATGTTCTAATTCGAACTGAGACTGTTATCAAATTTTATTCACAGATAAGCCAAGTAAAGGATTAGACTGAGAAATCAGAACTTAGACCTATACCTGAACTTAACAGTCATCAGAACATAATTTCTTAACTCGAAAAAGGAATGCCCATCTTAGTAAATACTCATACAAGTTCTGAGTTATGGACGTCAGAACTTAATCATCAGAATGTGTAACTTAGAACTTGTCCTCAGAATTTGTGCAATAATGACACTATGACTGTTTATCTAAAATAACATAGACCACCACAGAAATTTTCATCATTCAGATGGAGTGATTAGTGTGTGCATTAAGCTAAATAACAGACAAAGAGTAAAGTCTGATTCACTTCAGTACATCTTAGAAATAAGGCATAACTAAAATTTTGCTAAAGATCTGTCATTGTCCTGAAACCTACTGATGAATGAGTTCATGCTTGAGTTCATCTCAACTGGTTTGTGCTAATTTTATGCATCTTTTGCAATTCTATTTTACAGTGGCTTCTCAGTGTAAGTGAGTCACGACTGTTTATCAGAATTTATGCTATTTTCAGAGTATTTCTCCAGTAATCATAGAGTGTGAAAAGTCACCAAGAAAATATTTTGCTTTTCTAATGCATATTTACTTAATACCAGCAATGCACTTGGGTCGTCCCTTCCACATTTTTACTCTAGATCTCAAAGGAGTACCTAATTTTATTCTTTGATCTTTTTGCTTTTTCTTTTGATAAGTGAGATTTATCAGCACTTAGTACATTCAGCGGTTTTACTAGTATCAGAACTTAACAGATGAGTAGCATTATTCTAATTTGTGAATTAGTAATAAGATATACAAAGTAAACTTAACTAAGCTCAATTATCAGAATTTGCTAGTGTCATAAGATTTCCACTGAAATAATTACTTCTTCCATGGAATCATTTGTTTATTGAAGAATACTAGGTCAGTATCTAGCACAGTTATCCTCATAGGATTGAATAGGTACTAGAACAAACATATCACTTATCAGAGTTTAGAAACATATATCAGACAACAGTCAGTACTTAAAGACATTTATCAATTAAGCACAGAATATAGAATGAGATTAATTCTATAAATACTGAGCATAAAGTCTGATAACACAGAACAAGTCTAAGCAGATTTAAAGAAAGAACCTGAAACCATTCCAAGTTCATTTACCAATCTTGTAAAAGTAGCTTCACATAATGGTTTTGTGAAGATATCTGCCAATTGTTGATCTGTGGGAACAAAATGCAATTCCACTGTACCTTCATCCACATGTTCCCTGATGAAGTGGTACCTGATGCTGATGTGCTTTGTCATTGAGTGTTGAACTGGTTTACCTGTCATAGCAATAGCACTTTGATTATCACAGTAAATAGGGATTTTGAAATATGTTAACCCATAATCCAGTAACTGATTCTTCATCCAAAGAATCTGTGCACAACAGCTTCCTGCAGCAATATACTCTGCTTCTGCAGTTGATGTGGAAATTGACTTTTGTTTCTTGCTGTACCAAGAAACCAATCTGCCTCCAAGAAATTGGCAGCTTCCACTTGTACTTTTTTTGTCAATTTTGCAACCTGCAAAATCTGCATCTGAGTAACCTATTAGTTTAAAATCTGATTCTCTAGGATACCATAGTCCCAGAGCAGCTGTTCCTTTAAGATACTTAAAGATTCTTTTTACAGCTGTTAAGTGAGGTTCTCTTGGATCTGCTTGAAATCTTGCACAAAGACAGGTAGCATACATGATATCAGGTCTACTAGCAGTTAGATAGAGTAGAGAGCCAATCATACCTCTGTAGTCAGTAATATCTACTGATTTACCGGTATCCTTATCCAGTTTTGTCGCAGTGGCCATTGGAGTGGATGCACTTGAACAATCTTGCATTCCAAATTTCTTTAGCAAGTTTCTGGTGTACTTGGTTTGACAAATAAAAGTGCCTTCCTCATTCTGCTTGACTTGAAGGCCCAGAAAATAGCTAAGTTCCCCCATCATACTCATCTGATATCTTGACTGCATTAGTTTGGCAAACTTCTTGCAAAGTTTGTCATTTGTAGATCCAAAAATGATATCATCAACATAAATCTGGACCAGAAGTAAGTCCTTTCCATGGTTGAGGTAGAACAGTGTTTTGTCTATTGTCCCTCTGTTGAATCCACTTTCCAGAAGAAACTGAGCTAAAGTCTCATACCATGCTCTAGGAGCTTGCTTAAGTCCATAAAGTGCTTTATCAAGCCTGTAGACATAATCTGGATGTTTGGTATCTACAAAACCTGGAGGTTGTTCAACATATACCTCTTCCTCCATTTCTCCATTGAGAAAAGCACTTTTCACATCCATTTGAAAGACAGTAAACTTTTTGTGAGCAGCATAAGCCAAAAATATCCTTATAGCTTCTAACCTAGCAACTGGTGCAAATGTTTCATCATAATCAATTCCCTCCTGTTGAGAATATCCTTTTGCAACCAGCCTTGCCTTATTCCTTATAATTATGCCATCACTGTCAGTTTTGTTTCTGAATACCCACTTTGTACCAACAACAAATCTATTCTTTGGTCTTGGCACTAGGGTTCAGACTTTGTTTCTTTCAAATTCATTCAACTCTTCCTGCATTGCTTGCACCCAATCAGCATTTTGAAGAACTTCTTCCACTTTCTTTGGCTCAGTCTGAGAGAGAAAAGAATTGTAAAGACACTCATTTGAAGTACCTGTTCTAGTTCTGACACCTGCATCAGGATTTCCAATTATCAAATCAGGTGTATGTGATTTTGTCCACTTCCTTGCAGATGGAAGGTTTTCTCTGGAACTGGATGCTCCCCCATGATCCATGCTATCTTCATTTTCATTTTCTGATGCTCCCCCTGAAACTATGCTCTCTGAGTTGGATTCTTCAGTATTTAGATTTTCAGCACTATCAGAACTTGGCTTATCAGAACTTGACGAATCAGAACTTGAAGAGCCAGATGCATGTTCTGATGTTTCTTGAGATGTGGTAGGTTCTTGAGTATGCTCCCCCTGCATAGGTGCATCTTCCTTTAACGTAGTCACCACAGTTTCAATAACATCAGAGTTTGCAGTATCAGGACTTAGACTGTCAGGATTTTCAGTATCAGAATATGAGTCTTCATTTTCAAATCTCAGCTGATCATGGTCAATGAAATCTTTAAGACCAGTGATTTTCTTGTCATCAAAAGAGACATTGATAGATTCCATGACAACTTTTGTTCTCAAATTATAGACTCTGAAGGCTTTTGTGGAAAGTGGATATCCAACAAAGATTCCTTCATCAGCTTTTAGATCAAACTTTGATAGCTGTTCAGGATGAGTCTTGAGAACAAAACACTTGCATCCAAATACATGAAAATATTTCAGATTTGGCTTCTTTTTCTTCACCATCTCATATGGTGTTTTTCCATGCTTGTTAATGAGTGTTGCATTTTGAGTAAAACAAGCAGTCTACACAGCTTCAGCCCAGAAATAGGTTGGAAGCTTTGCTTCTTCAAGCATTGTACGTGCAACTTCAATGAGAGTTCTATTCTTCCTTTCAACAACTCCATTTTGCTGTGGAGTTCCAGGAGTAGAAAATTCCTGCTTTATTCCATGGCTTTTGCAGAACTCTTCCATTATCAAATTCTTGAACTCAGTGCCATTATCACTCCTTAAAATTTTCACAGAATCTTTGACCATTTTATCCAGCTGTTTGACATGATCAATCAAGATAGATGCAGTTTCACTTTTTGTGTGCAAGAAATACACCCATGTGTATCTGGTGAACTCATCCACTATGACCAACGCATACTTCTTCTTTGCAATAGACATGACATTTACTGGACCAAATATATCAACATGTATAAGATGATAAGGCTCAAGAATTGATGATTCAGTCTTGCTCTTGAATGAAGATTTTCTTTGTTTGTCTTTCTGACATGAATCACAAAGACCATCAGGAGCAAATACTGTGTTTGGCAATCCTCTCACAAGATCTTTCTTGACTAGTTCATTTATATTATTGAAATTTAAATGAGAGAGTTTCTTATGCCAATTCCAGCTTTCTTCAATTGATGCTCTACTTAACAGACAGATTGCAGAGCCATCAGTACTTGTTGAAAGCTTAGCTTCATAAATGTTACCACGTCTGTATCCTTTTAGAACAACTTTGCCTTTAGATTTACTCACAATTTCACAGTGTTCTTCAAAGAAGTCAACATGATAACCTCTGTCACAGATTTGACTTATACTCAGTAGGTTGTGTTTAAGTCCTGAGACCAGAGCTACTTGTTTAATTATGACATTTCCAAGATTGATATTGCCATATCCCAATGTTTTTCCAATGTTGCCATCTCCATAAGAAACACTTGGGCCAACTTTCTCCACAAAGTCTGATAGCAGGGCCTTATTTCCAGCCATATGTCCTGAACATCCACTGTCCAGAACTAGAATATTTTTCCTGTTGCCCTACAATTACAAAGACCACTAATTATTAGTTTTAAGGACCCAGACTTGCTTGGATCCTTTGGCCTTATTAAGTTTGTTAACATTTGCAGCGGATTTAGCATCACAGTTTATGTTAACATTTTTCTTATCAGAACTTACACTATCAGACTTTGAATCAGAATTTACACTAGAAGGAACAATGGAAACTTTCTTCAAAGAAGGTTTTATTTGATAATAATCATAGTACAAACTATGATATTCCTTACAAGTATAAATGGAATGCCATAAACTACCACAATGAAAACAAGGATTTTGTGGTTTGTATCTAACAGACTGACTCTTAACTCCTGATTTTGAAGGTAAGGATTTAATATTCTTATTCTTCCTGCAAAAAGAAGCCAGATGGTTAGAACTTCCACAGTTATGACATGTTTTCCTAGGAGCATCAGGAACAGGTTTATAATCATTGCTTTTATTCACACCTTCCTTTCCATTCCTATTTTTCCTAGGTGATTTTACCTTGTTTGCATTCTTGACATCTTTCAGCTTATGCTTAAGCTGCTTCTTAGTCATTAAGCCTATGTTCACTTCAGCTGTCTTTTCCTGTTTTAGTTTGTCAGAAGTTAATTCCTCTTTAACTTCTGATTTCTCATTTTCAGACTTTACAGTTACAAACTTAACAGGTTTAAACTTTGGCTTTTGCTTAACAACAGGCTTAATTTCTTCAGTTCCTTTATCATTCTTATCTTCTCCATAACCTAAACCCTCTTTCCAGTTTCCACTACTTAGCAAATTTTGAGTTGTTTTGCCAGAGTTAGTCCAAGTCCTGATAATCTCTCTTTCCTTTTCTAACTCAGTTTTTAGAGATTCATTTAATTTTAGCACTTCATTCCTAACATAAAAAGCATCATCTCTATCCTTCTGAGTTTGATGGAACATGACTAACTCTTTTTCTAAGAAATCATTCCTTTTCTTAAATGCAAGATTTTCAGAAGTTAATCTTTCACATGTTAAAGTTTGATCTCTATAGCTAACAAATATGGTTTTAAGATATCTTCTCAACTCATTAATATCATCAGTATGAAAAGCATAAGTAGTCTGAGGTACCTTTGTTTCAGCAGCTTCAGAACTGCTCTCAGCACTTTCTTTATCAGCATTTGCCATCAATGCATAGTTCTCCTCACTTTCAGAATCTGAGGTTTCTGTCCAGCTTTTCTGCTTTGTGACAAGAGCCTTGCCTTTGTCACCCTTTAACTTCTTGCAGTCAGGAGATATGTGGCCTTTCTCACCACAGTTATAGCATTTAACATTGGTGTAATCTCCTCTGTCAGACTTTCCTCCTCTACCTTCAGATCTTCTGAAATTCTTCTTATCAGAACTTATGCTTTTCCTGGAAAACTTCTTTCCCTTCCTGAACTTCCTGTATGCAATCTTTGTGATTCCTTTCACCATAAGAGCACACAGCTTCATCATCTCCTCATCAGCATCAGTCTCAGGCAAGCTTTCAGAATCTGAGTCATCATCACTCTCAGAACTTGATGACTCAGTATCAGACTTTATGAAAAGAGCTTTACCCTTGTCTTTCTTTGAGGAAGCTGCTTTGGGCAATTCTTCTTCAGCCTTAAGAGCAACTGTCCTTGACTTTCCTCCTTTCCTCTTGCTTCTTTGTTCCATCTCCAGCTCATGAGTCTTGAGCATTCCATAGATTTCGTCAAGAGTTGTTTCATCAAGATTGTAGTTGTCTCTTATTGTCGTTGCCTTCAAATCCCAGCATTCAGGAAGAGCTAACAGGAACTTAAGGTTTGAATCTTCAAGATCATACTCTTTATCAACCAATGACAAATCATTCAAAAGTTTGACAAATCTATCATATAAATCATTCAATGACTCATTAGTCTTTGAGTCAAAGTGTTCATACTCTTGAGTGAGTATTGTCTTCCTGTTCTTCTTAATTGTGTCAGTTCCCTGACACCTTGTTTCCAGAGCATCCCATATCTCCTTAGCAGTCTTGCAGTTGATTACCCTATTTGACATTATATTATTAATGGCACTATGCAGTAAGTGTCGTACCTTAGCATCCTTAGCAATTGATGCTATGTCCTCAGCAGTATAATCACTCTTCTCCTTTGGTACGATCTTTGCTGCTTCATCTGCAACTGCAACAGCAAGTTTGGTTGGTTTGTGAGGACCTTCCTTGATTCTATCAAGGTATTCTGGATCTGTTGCTTCCAGGAACATGGTCATCCTTACCTTCCATATGGGATATTCATATGGTTTCAATATGGGGACTCTGATGGTCTCATACCGACTCTGAATTTGTGTCTTTGGTGGTTCCTCAGTTGTGGTAGGCTTAGTTGGAGTTTCTGTGTCCGACATGATTGTGTTTGGATCTTTAACTGTATGTATGTTAACAGATAGGCTCTGATACCAATTGTTAGGTCACACACACACTGTAGAGGGGGTGAATACAGTGTATAGTGCACTCAAATCGAACTTTAAGAACTTAAGTAACAGAAAACAAACTTTATTGAAACAATAAACTCTGTTACAGTATGGAACTGTTACCTCTCAGTGATGAACAAATATCACGAGAGCTGCAAGGGTTACAATGAATAATCTTTTCTAATAATGATAACACTTATAGTGTAAACCCTATGTCTGTGTTTATATACTACACAGTTACAAGATAATCGCTAATTGATATGGAATATAATTCTGCTTCCTAAAATATATCAATCATATATCTTTTCTTCCAAGTATTCCATTCTTCACGGAATTCCTTCTTCATTCATATCTCTTCTTATGTTTATCTCGATCTTCTTTCCTTTAATCAGCTACTTTCCTTATCTGATTGTCCTTCAGCACTTAAGTTCTGATATCTATCTTCTGATGATTATCTCCTGATAATATAAGTACTGATATCCTTAAGTCCTGACTTCCAGTATAAGTACTGATCAACAGTTAAGTACTGATTTATCCTGTTCACGTAAGATCTGAAAGCTAAACATAAAACATATTAGCCATGACATTATCAAATATATCTAACAATTACCGATTAGTCCAGCAGGTCAGAGACCTAGCTAGTCTCTGAGTTCCGGAACAGGTAAATGGGATGACAGTTAGAGCCGTCTGGTGTTGATAGCCTGATCAGCTGTCTTCACATATCCGTTATGTATCTGATTTGGATTTGTGATTCCCGTAAGAGTATAAGTAGTTGATACAACGATTTTATAAATGTGATTAACATGCTCAAAATTGGACTCTGGTACTTACGCAACACACTACTACGTTATTTTGATAAAGCATGCTAGTTAGTGATATCCAGTTATCTCTGATTTTCATCACATAATGTTGATATCATGATTACAGCTCTGTTCCTATTATTCTTGCATTACTGTTTTCATTCCGTTATTCATATGTTGGTAGTGCTAAGCGATTATGCTCACCCTTGCAAACTGTTATGTATATCTCACAGATGACCAGACAGACATACCCATGTTCCCGCCCCTTCAGGACCCGGCTCCTTTGAGGTAGTTTGCATCAGACCATGAGGTCTGATGAATTGCTGAATAAAGTTAGAGTGTGTTAGATGTTGAATAAATGGTTTGTAATTATATGAACCTGAATCATACTTAAACCTGGATGGGATCTTGGTTTGGGGTCAAGTTAGTATATTTTAATAATAATCTTGTTGTTTATATTTTGGTAATTGTGTTTGGTGACGTCAACTCCTGACCCCGGGTGTAATAACCCCAATTTTTGGAATTTTTGAAACCCTTATGAATAGTGTTTTGCTGATTATGCTGGATAAGAAAACTTTTCATGCCACACTATGTAGGGGTTCTTTTATTGATCTTCTGGGATATTATTAGTACTCTATGTGGTATATAAGTGTATGTAAAGATCGTCAGAATCCAAATCCGAACACTTTGATTTTTCCCGGAAATCTACCAGATACAGAAAGAATTGAGTATAAGGTAACAGAATAAAAAGGATTTAAATTCAAGGATTATAAGAGAGGATCATAAAAAAAATATAATGTATTGAGAAAGGTTAAGGAAACCTAAGTAATAAGATCCCGGGTATGATCCCTCAAACGATAAACGAAAATGAAAGTTAAGCTAACCGCACAACAGATCAGCGGTCATTAGGCAAGCAATTAAGAGTTAATCAAGGAGGTTAGGGATGATGATGTCATCAAACCAATAAGAGGAGGACAAGTGGGGGAGGGTGACATAACAAGGTGACATAAGCATGACAAAGAAAGGTGTGTTGTTGGTTGATTAAGAACCACACAAAAGTTACCATGGTAAAAGGTAATAAATCAAAACAAAACAAATCCACCAAGTCAACCAACAATTCATTTTCACCAAAAACACAAAGCTATTTCACCTTCTTCATCAAAAGCTCTCGGCTTCTTTTCTTTTTCAAAGAAAGAAAATTCAAAATCCTAGTTCCAAGCTTTGTTAATTAGCAAAGTAATTATCTAAGACTCCTTATGCATAGATATAGCTATCCTATAAGTTTGAGCTTCTAATTCATTCACAATCTCTTCCTAAAAACCATGGAAGAAGATGGTGAATAGTGTTTTTCAAGAACTAAAATTTTTGTTCTTGAGTTTTTGTTTAGATTAAGCTTGGATAAGGACTTTTAAGGGTGATTCCAAGCTAATTACTTGATTCTCCACTCTCCAAGGAAGGTATAACCCCTCCAAACCCTAAATTTACTTTGAGTACTAGGTTTAGTTTTGTTGTTATAGTTCATGAGAGGCTTGATTATTGTGTATGTAGAGGTTAGTCGGTTTTGTGATGTTTTTGGAGTTGTAATTCTTGGATTATTGATTAATGAACTTAAGTATAGTTTAAATTCATGTTTGAGAATAGTATAAATTGATAATATTGAGTTGTTGGAGCTGTTATGGTGAATTATGGATGGAGTTTTGTTGGGATGTTGATTGTGGGATGGTTGTGGGTTGATTTGGAGTGGTATAAATTTGGGTAATCGCGTAAACATAGCCGTCGTAATGCCCGATTTACTTTAGACTGTTTTTGTTCTTAACATTAGGACCCCTGAACTCACTGCTAGGTTTTGACCATTGCCATGATTAGATAGTTCATATTACGAGCTTCGTTTTGATATGTGGTTCGTTTGAATCCGATGTACGGTTTAGGAGAAACGACCGTTTTAAGTAACGGCGTTTCGCGAATGAACCATTACCCCTTGCCTTACTTTGAAACATAGGTTAAAGACCTAAATGGACTAATTGGAATATGAAACATTTGTGTAAAGTGTATTAGGCAGTTGGTAAGGCACTCGTGAAAGAATCGCCTTAAAACTCTTAATGGTTAATTTATTAAAAATGGTGGAGCCGAGGGTACTCGAGCGACTTAAGAGAATCATTTAGCGCAAAACGAGCGTTAGAGTCTAAATTGGTTAAAGTATAGATTTATAAGTGACCTTGGTTAAATTCCAACTTAAATGTTGTTTATAGGTTACCAGACTCGTCCCAAGCCATTTATAACCCCCAGTCGCTCAGACAAGTTTTCTACCCGTTATACTGTTGTTGTGATGTATACATATGTATTTGCATTATCTTGTGATAGATGCATGATGGTTAATTAGAAAATCTTGCGATATATTGGAGCATGTGATATGGTATATATGCATGTCTGTTTCGTAATCTTGATATATATCTGTTGATTCAAATGCTTATAGTTGCATAATACCTATGCTAGAGATAAGCAGTAGTTACGTATATCCTTAGTATATGGGACCCAAAGGTGGACATTTTTCTAAAACCGGGAGTCGATGTTCCCGAGTATATTATATATATTTATATATATATATAGATATAGTTTTTAAAACTATGAATCGAATAAGGTTTATTCGATAACTTTATTTTATTAATGAATATTATTTTGAATATTCATTCGGAGGCTTATGACTCCGTTTATTTTATTAATGAATATTATTTTGAATATTCATTCGGGGGCTTATGACTCCGTTTATTTTATTAATGAATATTATTTTGAATATTCATTCGGGGGCTTATGACTCCGTTTATTTTATTAATGAATATTATTTTGAATATTCATTCGAGGACTTATGACTCCGATTATTTACTAATTATTATTCTTTATTTTATTAAAGAATAATATGTCGATAATCAAACTCACTTTGATTATTCAAATAAAGATATTACTTTTGTATAAGTATATCTTTGGTTATTTAATATTCATTTCAAGTATAAGTTTTACAACTTCTACTTCAATTATTTTTATAAAGATTATTCTTTATGGGAATATTATTTAAATAATAATATTCAGATATTTTCTAATATATCGGGACTGATTTATTTCATTAAATCAGCATTACTCCAAACACTCTTTAAAGTGTTTTCGAGTCTTCAAAATGATTTTTAAAAGTTAGAGCGGATCCCAAAACTCATTTTTATATTTAAGATCTTCCTTTTAAAGGGGATTTAAATATTCGCTCAAAACTTGAGGGATCCGGCTCTGTGGTGTATTTTATATTCGCAACGAGGTTGCTACTTTGGTAAATGAATTGATTACTTACCCAACATTCGGGAAGTAAGTCCATCAATTGAGTCGGCATAAGCAACATGGGCTCAGTGGGCGTCCATGAAAGTGTAAGTGGCTCAGTGGGAGTCCATCAAATGCGTAAGTGGCTGAGTGGCAGTCCAGCATAAGGTCCTATTGCGGCCAGGGTGATGACCAGTGGGGAATTCGTCCATCTACTAGTAGAAAAGGTTACTTATTGGTATCTTTGCCTGATCAACAAGATATCAGGTTTATGCCAAAATTCTTTTATTTCCAAATTCATTGGATATTACAACTCTGTTCATACTTTACATGACAGAGGTTTTCAGGAAATGTATGAGAGATATATATGGATATATATATATATATATATATCGAGACTTAATGAAGTATCTCGTAACTTTATTTCTTTTGAATGATATTTCAAGGATTGAATCTATTCAAATCATATCTTGTAGTCTCATCTATGTGATGAACTTTTGACACAGATTATACCTTGAACGGTGGTAGTTCAAGTAGTATTCGGAAAAGATATAAGTATATTGGAGTATCTCGTAACTTCATCTTTTAAACTTATATCTAGTAAATGATTATCTTATGCATATCAAAGATTTTCAGAAAAACATTGAGACAAGGTTAGATATATGAGATCACCTTGCAACGATATTTTTATACAGTTATAAACTGGAACTCTGTGTATATTATACATGTTAGAGGATTTCAAAGATTGTGAAAAGTATATATGTATGTATATACTGAATATTTTGCGAATTGGTCGCGTTAAGATATCAACTTGGTTCATTTCTTCTTAACCAAGACTTTCTTGAGTACGATGAGAATACTCATACATTGTTAATTATTATATATATTATTTCAGTGGGCTTGTTGCTCACCCTTGCTTTCTTCTTTCATCACACAACAACAGATAGAAAAGATGAACAAGACCAAGCTTCCAATTCGCAAGCGGTTAGGAAACGTTCCGCAGTTTTCAGGAAGCGTTGATGCCGCTGTAGCTGAGGTAGAAATTACCAATAGGCTAGACTTTCAACTTCTGATGTACCAGACTTATGTATCTATATGAATTGTAATAATGGCAAAGAAATGTAAATTTATTAAGAAACCCTTTTAAGGTGTAACGGTTTATAATGGTGGAATAAAATGACTTGTGTTATTTTTGGTATTTATCTCTGAGACTATAACTTGTGGTGTGTGTGTATATTGTGGGGTCACAGTACTCAGTAATTGGTTGACTGTTAGGATTAAGTATTGATAAAGGAAATGGAACTCGTGACAACCCGAATCCCCGACCCCGGATTTTGGGGTGTTATAGAAATGGTATCAGAGCCAAGCGTTATAAACCTCAGAGATGATGTGACGTTAAGATAATAAGTTCACAAAGATAATAAGAACTCTTGCCAAGTTCATAGTCGAGCTACCTAACATAGTACTGACAGTTAAAACCCTTACGGGAACCCTTATAAATATTATGATAGTAACATAGTTCGTTCTCGTATAGGGCAGCGGGGCACCGAACCCTGAGGTTCAGGAGCATCAACATGAGGATGTTTTATTACATGTTGGAGATCAAATTGTGAATCCGATAGAGTACCCTAACGAGGGACCAGATGAGATTCATATTGAGAATGTTGCGGTTGAGGTTGTTATCCCAGAAGGGATTGTTGCTGAGGAGGATCTCGTGGAGGATCCTAACGAGAATGAAGAGAGGACCGCTGAGGAATTGATGATCGTAGTCAGGGCGACTACCAGAGCAAGAATGGCCGCGAGGGTGGCACTAGAGGATGAAGAGTTACCAAGGGCACAAAGTTTAATGAGGGCAGAAGGAGTGGGGCCTTTCACGGCACCAATTATACCAGTATCAGACCCTCTTCCCGAGGTTCCTGAAGACATCCATGAGGTTCCACCAATTCCTGTTCCCTCCCCTGTACAGAGCCCAGCACCTACTGAGGAAATGCCACCTTTATCTCCTGCACCATTGTCACCTGATACCGTGCTAGGTTATCCATTTGGATCTCCTGGGTCTGCACCACCTGCACCCCATGGACTGCTAGATGCAACCACTCAGGCTTCTCTTATCGCCGATTATTATATGACTTTGGGTGGCCTGTCTGAGGCCCGTAATGTTAGGAGTGATCTGTTGGGTCGACTTACTGCACCGAGGATTGAGGGCGGGGTACTTCCGGCAGGATTAACGTATAGCATGGAAAGGATTGAGGCTACCACCCGTGTTACAGCTAGAGGCCATCTTGAGGGTCAGATTGATCCAGCTCTACTTGCCACTATCTTAGACCTCATCACCTCTGTGATGGAGCAGGTTAGGGATGTCATGCGTGCCCGCATTTCTTGATCCATGGTAGTGTGCAGAGCCAGAGCGATTAGACAAGGGTTTCATGTATCACCGCTTTTGGAGGATTAGCCTAAGTTATGAATGATTAGTTTTAATGACGAGATGATTATCTATGGTAATAGTTTTGGGATTGAAGCGATCAGATCAAATGATGTAATTCTCTTTAATGTGTTCAGTAGTTGTACCCTCGAACAAATGGTTATGTATATACTCGTTAATTTCAGTTCAGATCAGTTGTTTGTGATAAGTTCATATTGTTAATTGCACTATTAACACTTAAGAGAGTGTCATGAAGTTTATAGAACTTGAGAATTCATAATTTGCAATCATGCAAGGACAGAACGAGGGAAAGACTTAAGCAAAGTAAGTAAGACAAATATCCAGAGATTCTCAAAATTTTTCCAAGTATTATGCCCCCATGAGGAATAAGATTAGGGGAAAACCTTGAATGTGATAATCAGGGAGGTCGTAATTAAGATATAAGGAACCCAGAATATAATGAAGTGGAAAATGAAGATTTTAAATTAAAAGAAGGCCCCAATTATGGGGAGTAGGAAGAAAAATTTAGACTGAAAAAACAGAAGTCGAGCAAGATAGGAAGAACCAGGATGGTACTCCTATTGGGCAATCCATGGACCTGCCTAAAACAAAACTTATACTTTTACTCTAACCACCACCTTGAGGAAACAATGTGGTGTGAAATTCTTTCAGGACCTTTAAGTCGCTAAGCTCTCAGAGTTCCAAGGGAATAGCTGACCCAGCCGAGGTAAGAGCCTGGCTAAAGGAAATACAGGAATCATTTGAGATTCTAAATGATTGACGAATCACAAAAGAGTGTTTTTGTCACTTACCCTCCTAAGAGAGAGACCACCCACTGGTGAAAGACCAAGAAAGGCATGGAGCAAGAGGATATGATAAACTGATTACAGTTTAGTCAATTGTTTTCAGGAAAGTACTTCCCAAGGTTATGGAGATAGTGTAAAAGCTTTAGAGCCAGAACAAGGCGAACGAGTATGATGAATTATGAATCTAAGTTGTAAAAGTTGTCAAGATTCGTTCTGAGGACACGAATCCAGAATGACGGGATGTTTGAAATCAATGCTTATGTTGTGTTAGTTCAGGAAATAATGATAAGAGAAAGGAAAATAAAAAGAAACCGAAGTGGAAAGGAATATAAAGGCAATAGAGTTTGAGGAATAATAAGGAATTTGGGTATGAGGAAACCCTAAAGACTCGTAGCAATAGAAATAGAAAAGTAAGTAATCGTCAGGATGAGGGTGATTCACCATTAGTTAAATTGATGGTTGAAGGTATAAGAGATACATATATATTGTACCCCCTTCAAGTTGGAAGGATTCGGGAAACCTTGAGATAGTTCGAAGGATAAATAATGAGACGCGGATAGACTGAGGAGACAAGAAAGTAAGAAATTAGGAAAATTGGATGAAGGAAGTGACCTTCAAGAATGTGGAGTGTAAGACCGGTGGCTTGATACCCAGGAAGGAAGACGCCAGGAATGAGAGATATCCCAACATTGAGATGACTGTTGAGATAAACAACAAAAGTAAATACGGAATTATTAAGAAAAAGTTCACGTTGAACACGACCAATATCTTCTAGAACATCCTTGTTATCATTACCGAATTAGGCAAGAAAAGTGGATAACCGTTATTGTCTTTTGGAGGCCATATGGATTGACCTCATTTTAGATAAGGATATTATTATGGAATTAGGCATATACTATCGAGGTGGGAATGATTGAATAAAGACACCCTCATCAAGGATATATGACTTGATTTATCCATGGAAGGATGCATGTACCTTTTTAAAGGTTGAATTAAGGATAGAACCTCGATAACTTGAGATGAATCCTAGGGGAATGCATAAAGGTTGGCATTTCGCCCTTAATAGGGACATCATGAGTTTTGGTAGTATGAATTGGAAAGGATTAAGGTAACAACAACCTTTAAGAATCAGTGGAGAAATTTTTCAGAAGTATATAGACAATGATTCTGGTATTAATAAATGGTATCTTGATATGCCCTGTATCTAGGGAATACAGGAGGAACGATTCAAGGATAACCTTAGAGGTTTACAAGGAGAAAGGTAATATTAAAAATTCTCAAGAATAAAAATGTTGATAAAGGAAATATGACGTAATTATAATGATGCCAAGTGGGGCACGTGTTAAACCACGAGAAAGTAGGGATCGAACCAGTAAAGGCCGAAATTGTTCAGGGCAATTAGGGCCTAAGATAAAAGATGTTCTAAGTATGATTGAGAGTCAGTCGTGACAGTGATTAACCTCTAAAGACTGAAGCAATAACTTATGGAAAAATGGTGATTTTTTTTACTCATCAGATATTAAGAAAAAAAATCTTCACATAAGCAGTGATTGAAATGAGGTAGAAAATCTATTTGGAGGTGGTTAAAATGACATTAACTGTAAGGAAATTTTACTATCAGGAAAGGCCAAAGAGGTGGCCGACACCTTAAAGGTAAGAGGATAATTATAGGCGCTTGTGCCAGAGGAATGCAGTGATAATGGTTGAAGCCGTGAAGGTTGTACTATGGTTTGGAAGATTGACATTACTTCTGATGACTGTGCAATACCCAACCGTAATAGTAGTTTGGTAAAGGTTTAATTCGTGTAATCGCCATGAGCGGGCTATCTATCTTAGAAGGAACTATCTTGAGAATAAGCCAGGACCATGTTTTAAAAAGGACTAAACGAACCTTTGAGTTAATTCTTCCATTGAAGGCATATGATTAAGAATGGTATTAACCTGCTATCGGTTCTTTGATTGAAACTCTTCTGCAATTTTATCTGCTTCATGTCATGAATGTACGTCAGGATATGGAATGTTCTTCATAAATTATGAATGGTGATTATGTTAACTCCTTAGAAGAATTCGATAAGGTAGGTATGGACTTTGTATGGTTAGATATTAAGATTTCATGGAAAATGAATGACAACAGTGGGTCAACGGTGGACCATAGTAATACAGCAATGATTCTGCGAGTAATGAGATGATAACAACCGTGAGAGTTGTATTGTAATGGATGTTAAGATTATATACCACTAATCGGGTCGTGGTAATGTACAAGTTATCGTTGATAGGCTAATTAAGTCGATTATCTACTTATGATATATTTACTCCTTCTTATCAATAGAGAGTCGTATTATTATACGAGGAAGGTTGCGATGCAAGCATAGAATTCTAGTAACGATGATGTCTAGAATAAGATCCCAGATTCGATTTTCGATATTGAGGGAGTTTCAAAGGTGATTGTGTATAAGCTCGAGGAAGAGCATGGTCCATAGAATGATGGACGGAATAGCGAAAATATTTAGGCATGTGAAGTACGATGCTACAATACTTGATGTTGAAATATATATATATTTTGTTCTCCTATGACAAACCTCTATAGTTCAGAGGTAGATTCCAAGCCAGATATTTTATGGCAATAAATTTTTTACGTATATACAATTCTCTTCAGTTCGTTCTTTTCTCTTCTTTTCATTTCATGTAAGCTGAGAAGAACAACCCTTCCAGAAGGGGAGGTATTGCCGAATGACTATCTATCTGTGTGATAGAAGTAGGATACCACATGTTGTTTAATTGCTTGTCAAGTATTAAAGGTTGGCCACCTTCTGTACTAACTATGCAATAGAACAAGTGTTCACAATCATAGTGATCTCTCAACAAATTTCTTTGCTTCTATATGATTGATCAAATTTTGGAAAATAGAAACAGCTGAAAAAGGAGTAGTAAAGTTATGGTGGTATTCGGAATGGAAACACATTTGTGATACTAAGGTTGACATGGTTATTAAAAGGTTATAGAACGCTAACAAGCAAAAGTATAACAAGTATAATATTAGGAACGGAAGGTAGTAGCGATTACGAACTGGAAAAGAATGGGTATTGAGAAGCAAAAGCTATAATGCTAGAAGCTATGATGAGATTTTGTGCAATAGACTTGAAAGAATTTGGAATGATCACTTAACGCAGATTGAGTTTTCTTACGATAATAGATCGTATGTCAGTATCGAGATATCGCCTTATGAGATCCTTGTGGGAAGACAATGTCGATCTCCCTTATGTTAGGATGAAGTTGTAGAGCGCAAGATGCTCGGACCCGTAGTAGTCCAAAGGACCAAGGATATAATAGATCTAATCAGAGGACGGCTAGTAGTAGCCCAAGATGGACATAAGAAGTATGCTGATTTGACAACGAAAGGACAAAGAATATGAAGTAGGGGACCTTTTGTTGTTAAAGTTATTCCCTTGGAAAGCCTTGGAAATGATGGATGAGGTTCGGAAAGAAAGGAAAGCTAAGCCCACGAATTGTTGGACCCTTGGATATATTAAGACGTATTGGGAAGTTAGCATAGAGCTATCCCTACCCCCGAACATGTAGTAAGTTCATAACGTGTTCCACATATCAATGTTAAGGAAGTGTAATTCGGATGCCAGACAAATAGGGGCATATGAGTGCATAGACATGCAACCAGACGTAACCTACATGGAGCAACCAGGAAGGGTTATAGATCAAAAATGGACAAATGCTTAGGAGAAGAGTTATCAAACTAGTCAGAGTTTGATGGTAGAACCACAATGTGGGAAAATTACGTAAGAGTTAGAAAGTGCAATGCTAAGAAAGTATCCCTACTCATTTTCTATCTGATCCGGGACGGAATCCCTTTAAGGAGAGGAGACTGTATAACCCCAATTTTTGGAATTTTTGAAACCCTTATGAATAGTGTTTTGCTGATTATGCTGGATAAGAAAACTTTTCATGCCATACTATGTAGGGGTTCTTTTATTGATCATCTGGGATATTATTAGTACTCTATGTGGTATATAAGTGTATGTAAAGATCGTCAGAATCCAAATCCGAACACTTTGATTTTTCCCGGAAATCTACCAGATACAGAAAGAATTGAGTATAAGGTAACAGAATAAAAAGGATTTAAATTCAAGGATTATAAGAGAGGATCATAAAAGGAATATAATGTATTGAGAAAGGTTAAGGAAACCTAAGTAATAAGATCCCGGGTATGATCCCTCAAACGATAAACGAAAATGAAAGTTAAGCTAACCGCACAACAGATCAGCAGTCATTAGGCAAGCAATTAAGAGTTAATCAAGGAGGTTAGGGATGATGATGTCATCAAACCAATAAGAGGAGGACAAGTGGGGGAGGGTGACATAACAAGGTGACATAAGCATGACAAAGAAAGGTGTGTTGTTGGTTGATTAAGAACCACACAAAAGTTACCATGGTAAAAGGTAATAAATCAAAACAAAACAAATCCACCAAGTCAACCAACAATTCATTTTTCACAAAAAAGACAAAGCTATTTCACCTTCTTCATCAAAAGCTCTCGGCTTCTTTTCTTTTTCAAAGAAAGAAAATTCAAAATCCTAGGTCCAAGCTTTGTTAATTAGCAAGGTAATTATCTAAGACTCCTTATGCATATATATAGCTATCCTATAAGTTTGAGCTTCTAATTCATTCACAATCTCTTCCTAAAAATCATGGAAGAAGATGGTGAATAGTGTTTTTCAAGAACTAAAATTTTTGTTCTTGAGTTTTTGTTTAGATTAAGCTTGGATAAGGACTTTTAAGGGTGATTCCAAGCTAATTACTTGATTCTCTACTCTCCAAGGAAGGTATAACCCCTCCAAACCCTAAATTTAATTTGATTATTAGGTTTAGTTTTGTTGTTATAGTTCATGATAGGCTTGATTGTTGTGTATGTAGAGGTTAGTTGGTTTTGTGATGTTTTTGGAGTTGTAATTCTTGGATTATTGATTAATGAACTTAAGTATAGTTTAAATTAATGTTTGAGAATAGTATAAATTGATAATATTGAGTTGTTGGGGCTCTTATGGTGAAGTATGGATGGAGTTTGGTTGGGATGTTGATTGTGGGATGGTTGTGGGTTGATTTGGAATGGTATAAATTTGGGTAATCGCGTAAACATAGCCGTCGTAATGCCCGATTTACTTTAGACTGTTTTTGTTCTTAACATTAGGACCCATGAACTCACTGCTAGGTTTTGACCATTGCCATGATTAGATAGTTCATGTTACGAGATTCGTTTTGATATGTGGTTCGTTTAAATCCGATGTACGGTTTAGGAGAAATGACCGTTTTAAGTAACGGCGTTTCGCGAACAAACCATTACCCCTCGCCTTACTTTGAAACATAGGTTAAAGACCTAAAAGGACTAATTGGAATATGAAACATTTATGTAAAGTGTATTAGGCAGTTGGTAAGGCACTCGCGAAAGAATCGCCTTAAAACTCTTAATGGTTAATTTATTAAAAATGGTGGAGTCGAGGGTACTCGAGCGACTTAAGAGAATCATTAAGCGCAAAGCGAGCGTTAGAGTCTAAATTGGTTAAAGTATAGATTTATAAGTGACCTTGGTTTAATTCCAACTTAAATGTTGTTTATAGGTTACCAGACTCGTCCCAAGCCATTTATAGCCCCCAGTCGCTCAGGCAAGTTTTCTACCCGTTATACTGTTGTTGTGATGTATACATATGTATATGCATTATCTTGTGATGGATGCATGATGGTTAATTAACAAATCTTGCGATATATTGGAGCATGTGATATGGTATATATGCATGTCTGTTTCGTAATCTTGATATATATCTGTTGATTCAAATGCTTATAGTTGCATAATACCTATGCTAGAGATAAGTAGTAGTTACGTATACACTTAGTATAGGGGACCCAAAGGTGGACATTTTTCTAAAACCGGGAGTCGATGTTCCCGAGTATATTATATATATTTATATATATATAGATATAGTTTTTAAAACTATGAATCGAATAAGGTTTATTCGATAACTTTATTTTATTAATGAATATTATTTTGAATATTCATTCGGGGGCTTATGACTCCGTTTATTTTATTAATGAATATTATTTTGAATATTAATTCGGGGGCTTATGACTCCGTTTATTTTATTAATGAATATTATTTTGAATATTCATTCGGGGGCTTATGACTCCGTTTATTTTATTAATGAATATTATTTTGAATATTCATTCGAGGACTTATGACTCCGATTATTTACTAATTATTATTCTTTATTTATTAAATAATAATGTGTCGATAATCAAACTCACTTTGATTATTCAAATAAAGATATTACTTTTGTGTAAGTATATCTTTGGTTATTTAATATTCATTTCAAGTATAAGTTTTACAACTTCTACTTCAATTATTTTTATAAAGATTATTCTTTGTGGGAATATTATTTAAATAATAATATTCGGATATTTTCTAATATATCGGGACTGATTTATTTCATTAAATCAGCATTACTCCAAACACTCTTTAAAGTGTTTTCGAGTCTTCAAAATGATTTTTAAAAGTTAGAGCGGATCCCAAAACTCATTTTTATATTTAAGATCTTCCTTTTAAAGGGGATTTAAATATTCGCTCAAAACCTGAGGGATCCGGCTCTGTGGTGTATTTTATATTCGCAACGAGGTTGCTGCTTTGGTAAATGAATTGATTACTTACCCAACGTTCGGGAAGTAAGTCCATCTATTGAGTCGGCATAAGCAACATGGGCTCAGTGGGCGTCCATGAAAGTGTAAGTGGCTCAGTGGGAGTCCATCAAATGCGTAAGTGGCTGAGTGGCAGTCCAACATAAGGTCCTATTGCGGCCAGGGTGATGACCAGTGGGGAATTCGTCCATCTACTACTAGAAAATGTTACTTATTGGTATCTTTGCCTGATCAGCAAGATATCAGGTTTATGCCAAAATTCTTTTCTTTCCAAATTCATTGGATATTACAACTCTGTTCATACTTTACATGACAGAGGTTTTCAGGAAATGTATGAGAGATATATATATGGATATATATATATATCGGGACTTAATGAAGTATCTCGTAACTTCATTTCTTTTGAATGATATTTCAAGGATTGAATCTATTCAAATCATATCTTGTAGTCTCATCTATGTGATGAACTTTTGACACAGATTATACCTTGAACGGTGGTAGTTCAAGTAGTATTCGGAAAAGATATAAGTATATTGGAGTATCTTGTAACTTCATCTTTTAAACTTATATCTAGTAAATGATTATCTTATGCATATCAAAGATTTTCAGAAAAATATTGAGACAAGGTTAGATATATGAGATCACCTTGCAACGATATTTTTATACAGTTATAAACAGGAACTCTGTGTATATTATACATGTTAGAGGATTTCAAAGATTGTGAAAAGTATATATGTATGTATATACTGAATATTTTGCGAATTGGTCACGTTAAGATATCAACTTAGTTCATTTCTTCTTAACCAAGACTTTCTTGAGTACGATGAGAATACTCATACATTGTTAATTATTATATATATTATTTCAGTGGGCTTGTTGCTCACCCTTGCTTTCTTCTTTCATCACACAACAACAGATAGAAAAGATGAACAGGACCAAGCTTCCAATTCGCAAGCGGTTAGGAAACGTTCCGCAGTTTTCAGGAAGCGTTGATGCCGCTGTAGCTGAGGTAGAAATTACCAATAGGCTAGACTTTCAAATTCTGATGTACCAGACTTATGTATCTATATGAATTGTAATAATGGCAAAGAAATGTAAATTTATTAAGAAACCCTTTTAAGGTGTAACAGTTTATAATGGTGGAATAAAATGACTTGTGTTATTTTTGGTATTCATCTCTGAGACTATAACTTGTGGTGTGTGTGTATATTGTGGGGTCACAGTACTCAGTAGTTGGTTGACTATTAGGATTAAGTATTGATAAGGGAAATGGAACTCGTGACAACCCGAATCCCCGACCCCGGATTTAGGGGTGTTACACCGGGGTTGAGGTCGTCACATAAAATATATCAATAAGATATATTATATAATTCTTCTAGTCCTCTAACTCTTTCCTTGCATATCTTCTTCTGTATTAGTCTCGATCTTCTACTGTTAATCAGCTTCCTTCCTTAACTGTAAGTCCTCCGTACTTAAGTTCTGATATGACCTTAAGTCCTGATACGACATTAAGTCCTGACTTCCAGTAAGTACTGATTCCAGTGAGAATTGATATTTCCTGTTTGTTAAGATCTGAAAACTAAACGTGAAACATATTAGACATGACATCTCAAATATATCCAACTATCTCCCCCAGCTTGTAAATTATGCAAGAATATACAAGTTAATAGATTTGATGATGTCAAAAACATTTAAGTTCAAATACAATAAGAGTTTAATAAGACTATCAATTACAACTTACAGAACATCCAACTATACCAACATTACTGGATCAATCTGAATCCTTCTTAACAAAATCTTTCACCAACTTATCTTCAGCTTTCCTCAGAACTTCAACTAACTGTACTTTGACCTACATCAGTTCTTCTTCTTTACTATCACCAATATGATAAATGCCTGTTCTGAGAGCTTGAATGGATGTTCTTTCAAGTCCATCACCAAGTCTGATAAATTTAGGATGTGAAGAGTTTTCATTATAACATAAGAATTTTCCTTTCAGAATTACTTCCACCTTAGCAAAATTCTTCAGCATAGTAATTTCTCTTCCATCATCTTCAGTAATCATTGGACTGTAATGAAAAGTCTTTATACTAGAGATTCTGAGTAGATCTTTTATAGCCTCCAAAATGTATTCTGACCATCTTCTTGTAAGATCAGATTTTACTTCCAGAAGATAGTGAATATGTTGAAGCTCTCTAACAGACTTCTTTAGTACATCAGTATCATTAGTCTATAAGTCCTTCCATCATTGAGAAATAAGATCAATTTCTCTTTTAGATTCTCCTTATCATGAGCATCTATCACAACTTGAGCAGACAACACTTTGTCAAGGTGCTTTTGTTTAATTTGTTCATATGGTTTGTCTGTCAACATGAAAGGATCTCTTAGAGTAACTTCTATTCCTGTTTGAATCTTTTCTTCGTCAGAACCTAATCCAGCTCTATCTCTAGGTTGCTTGGCTCTCAACCCAAATGTAGTGAGTTGATTAATCATGAGATTGGATTTTGGTTCAACTGGAGTAGCTTTCTTCCATAACAGCTTCTTCTTATCAACAATTGTCATTTTATTCAAATCAACTTGAACATTGTCAGTAGTTGATGTCTTGATAGCTTGATCAGAATTTGTTGTTTCTTCTGTAACTTGCTTTCCTTCATTCTGAACAACTTGAGCAATGTCAGAGGTTGTTTTAGATTCTTCAATTATCTTTCTTCTTTTCAGAATTTGAACAGTTTCATCTTCAACAAGATTATCATCAGTTACTTGAACCATTTTGCACACCGGTTTCATCAGAACTTGAGGAATTTTCATCTCCAGTGACTTGGTTGGTTCATCAACTTTTCCTTTCCCTTTGTCTTTGGGATCACTCTCAGTCTGTGATCTAGTCTTGAACTTTGAAATTTCAGAATTTGACTTTTCCTTGATCACAATGCCTTTTTCCTTAGGCCTTGGAGTTTTCTTTCCATCAGAAGCTTTAGACTTAAGATTTGTATTCTCAGTTGCAAATCTAGCTTCTTCCTCCTTGAGAGCTTCTAAATCCATTCCTGGATTGTGTTTCAGAAATAATCTTCTTGCTATCTCCTCATCAAGTGTCTGGATTTTAAGATCTTTGTAATAAACAGTAGTCTACTTCCCTTTTAGCTTCAGAGTTTGCATAAACTTCTGAGAATCTTTTGATCCTGACTGAATCAGAATATCATAACTTGACATCAGACTTTGTTTATCAGTACTTGACTTCAGACTTTGAACATTCACAAGATCAGAACTTGACTTGTTATGTATAGAAGATTTTCCTTAAACTTTTCTTTGACCTCTTCTCTTTTCAGAGTTTCCCCTGCTCTTTTCAGAGTTTCCCCGGTCATCACCTTTATCATCCTTCTTCTTCAGTACTTGAGTAGGTGAACATTTGGACTTAACTACCTTCTCCCCCTTTTTGGCATCATCAAGAAGTAAGAGAGAGAGAGAAGAAGTTCAACTGAAGATTGGATTTCATCCAATTGAGCTTTCTGAGAAGCTTGATTAACCAGAACCTCAGCAATTTGGGCCTGTTGCTCCTCTTGAACCTTCTCAATGGATTCAATTTTCTCAAGAGTAGGTCTGACATACCTATTCTTGTCAAGCTTGAGCTGTAGATCTAGCTTATCAGCTTGTTCCTTGAGTGTATCAACCTTAGCATGAGTAATAGAATGTAGACCATGAAGACTTATTGTACTCATAGCTGTAACCTTGAGTTGAGTCTTGAAATCAGAATTTGATAATAACTCATCAGCTTTTGATACATGCTCTGTCAGAATTTTGGTGCATGGAATAAAATCTGATTCATTCCACTTCTTGGTCCACTCAACTCCCCTGTGTGTTTCTTCCCAAGGTACAGGAGCATCCTGTCTAACAAATTTCTTCACCAAAGCTTCCTTGCCCATAATAGGAACTGGAGTTTCAACAAAAATACTGTCTCCAGAACTTGAGGAAGTTTCATCATTTTCTGACAGTACAAGAGTGTGTGATGCAACTGGAGATTCAAGAATAACATCATCTAAATTCTGATCATCAGAATTTATCTCCAGAGCTGGTCTCTTTGATGTAGATGGTATCTCAGCATCTAAGATTGGAGATTTGACTGTAGATGGCTGAGCTTCAGTAGTTGGAGCTTCCAGATAAAAAACTTGAGGTATATTCAAATTGTGAATATCTATCCAGAGTTGTCAGTTTGTTCTTTAGCATCATCTGTAGCTTTTATTGGAGAGTCAGGAGGGTTAACCACTGTATTAGCAGCAGTGTCTGTGGCTTGAACTGGAGAAATCAGAGCTTCAATGATGATTGGCTCTTTTGAGATCAGAGATTCCTGATCCCCTTCCTCTGCTTCTTCATTATCTTCTGATGAAGATTTAGCCAAATACCTCCTAGCCTTCATTTTCTTCAATCTCCTTGCCAAAGAAGGAGTTGCTGTTGCAGCATCAGAATTTACAAATTTCCTTGTCAAAGTATCAGAACTTTGAGCTGCTGTTTCTTTCTAAGAAATAACATTTTCAGCTTCATTTATCACAGGTTCTGATGCAGGAACCTGTGCTTCAATTGTTTCATCCTCAAATCAACAAAATTTATTATTGACCATAATTGTAATCAAAACATTCATCACATGATAAAGTTAAAAATAGATGAAGTAAAGATTAACAAATTGCAATTAAAACATGCACAGTCACATAATTTGAGAAATAGAGACTAAATCTTGCAATTTAAAGAAAATTTCATTAATATATCAGATGAGTACATTTCATGAAATTTATCAATTACATGCAAAAATTACAAGATAGTCCTATTCTAAGATTCTTAACATCAACAGCCTTAGTTCTAGTCTAAGAAGACCTATCGACTAGTTCCTTCTGCTGCTGACAAAGAGCACTGCAAGATGGATGATTCGTTCTTGCTGATGGAGAGCTTCTCTCCTTTCTTCTTCCAATCGATCAAGATGGAGATGGCAGTCCATCGAAAAGAACAAGAGGTCTGTGTGAACCTCTTGTGGAACGGAGTTCCAGAGTTCTTCAGGAATGGCGGTAACATGCCACTCCTGTTGTCAGTCATCACAACTCAACTCGATATTGAAAGTTTCATAGTTCATGAACAAATTGAAATGAACCTTTTTTGTTTATGAAA
This sequence comes from Apium graveolens, assembly GCF_009905375.1. NCBI lineage: Eukaryota > Viridiplantae > Streptophyta > Magnoliopsida > Apiales > Apiaceae > Apium > Apium graveolens. The sequence continues at coordinate 101,699,470 of NC_133655.1, read as the reverse complement.
AAGAAAAATGATGAGAATTAAAAGAGAGAGTGAGTTTGTGAGAAAATGGAAGATGATTTGGCTGGGATGATTTGGCTGAGAGTGAGTCCTATTCTTTCTTTCTACAACTCCATTTTGCTATGGAGTTCCAGGTGCAAAAAATTCCTGTTTGATTCCATGCTCTTTGCAGAACTCTTCCATGATCGAATTCTTGAACTCAGTGCCATTATCACTCATTATTTTAACAGAATCTTTGATCAATTTATCCAGCTGTCTGACATGATTAGTTAGAGTAAATGCAGTTTTATTCTTCTTGTGCAAGAAGTACACCCAAGTGTACCTTGTGAACTCATCCACTATAACCATAGCATATTTCTTCTTTGCAATAGACATGACATTGACTGGACCAAATAGATCAACATGCAGTAGGTAATAAGGCTCAAGAATTGATGGCTCAGTTTTGCTCTTGAAAGAAGATTTTCTTTGTTTTTCCTTTTAACATGAATCACAGAGGCTATCAGGAGCAAAAACTGACTTTGACATTCCTCTCACAAGATCTTTCTTTACAAGCTCATTTATATTGTTGAAATTTAAATGAGAGAGTTTCTTGTGCCAATTCCAGCTTTCTTCAATTGATGCTCTACTCAACAGACAGATTGCAGAACCATCAGTACTTGTTGAAAGTCTGGCTTTATAAATGTTACCATGCCCGTAACCTTTCAGGATCACTTTTCCTGTAGAATTGCTTATAACTTCACAGTGTTCTTCAAAGAAATCTACATGATAACCTCTGTCACAGATTTGACTTAAACTCAACAGATTGTGTTTAAGTCCTGAGACAAGAGCTACTATTTCAATAATGACATTCCCAAGATTGATCTTGCCATATCCCAGAGTTTTTCCCATGTTGACATCTCCATAAGATACTCCTGGGCCAACTTTCTCCACAAAGTCTGATATCAGGGCTTTATTTCCAGTCATATGTCCTGAACATCCACTGTCCAGAACTAGGATGTTCTTCCTGTTGCCCTGCAATCACAAGGACCACTAATGGTTAGTTTTAAGGACCCAGACTTGCTTGGATTCTTTGGCCTTATTAGTTTTGTTAACATTTGCAGCGGATTTAACATCAGAGTTTTTGCTAACATTTTTCTTATCAGATTTTACAGTATCAGACTTTGCATCATACTTTACACTAGAAGGAATTAAAGTAACTTTCTTCAAAGAAGGTTTTATCTGATAATAATCATAGTACAAACTATGATATTCCTTACAAGTATAAATGGAATGCCATATACTACCAAAATGAAGACAAGGATTTTGTGGCTTAACCCTAACAGACTGGCTCTTAACTCCTGACTTAGGAGGTAAAGAGTTTATATTCTTATTCTTCCTGCAAAAAGAAGCAAGATGGTTAGAGTTTCCACAGTTATAACATTTCTTTCTAGGAGCATTAGGAACATGCATATTATTATTACTTTTATTCACACCTTCGTTTCCATTCCTATTTTTCCTAGCTGCTTTTACCTTGTTCATACTGCTAATCTCTTTCAGCTTATGTTTAAGCTGCTTTTTTGTCATTAAGCCTATGTTAACTTTAGCGGTTTATCCTATTTTAATTTGTCAAGACTTGACTCTGTCTCAACTTCTGTCTCAATATCTTTCATCTTTTCAGAATCAGACTTTACAGTTTTAGCTACAAACTTAACAGGATTTACCTTTGGCTTAACAGTTTGTTTAACAACAATTGGCTCAGTTTGTTCAGTTCATTTTTCACTTTTGTCATTTCCATAACATAAGCCATCTTTCCAGTTTCCACTACTTAGCAAATTCTGAATTGTTCTGCCAGAGTTAGTCCAAGTCCTGATAATCTCTCTTTCCTTTTCTAACTCAGTTTTTAGAGATTTATTCATTTCTAGCACTTCATCTCTAATATAAAAGGCATCATCTCTTTCTTTCTGAGTTTGATGGAACATGACTAACTCTTTTTCTAAATAATCATTCCTCTTTTTAAAAGCAAGATTTTCAGAAGTTAATCTTTCACATGTTAAAGTTTGATCTTGTTGGATTTTAATCACAGCGGAAGCATGGTAAAACACTTTTACACATATAAAATCCAAATAAAAGCATATAAATCGTGAATAAAACATATGAATCGATTACTAACCTTTAATAGCGATCCAAAAGCAACGATCGGAGATCCTTAGCAGATGCTCCTCAAACGTGAAGCACTCCACCGGTATCCACCAAGAAAACGATGCTAAGGAGGAGGAGGTGGAGAAAATTAGGTTTTTCTAAAAATTTTGGGTTGGAATAAAAATAGGGTTTATAATAGTATATTTATAGGCAAAATTTTCAGCTGAAATTTTCCCATAAAATATTATTATTATTAACCCTTTATTATTCACATTAATAATTAAAACATCTTTTAATTATTAATCCTTTTTCTAAACACTTTAGAAATAATTCTCTCTCTTGATTTAATTTCCAAAAATTAAATTCTTAATTAATAATATTAAGAACTTTTTTTAATTAATTTATAATCAATTAAATCTCATTTAATCAATTATTAAATTTGCCAATTAATTATTTATTTCATAAATAAATAATTATTAGCCATTATTAATTAATTCCTCCACCATTAAATCATTCTCTTTTATGGTGTGACCCTGTAGGTTCAATATTAAACCGATAGTAGAAATAAATAATAATAAAACTATTTTATCATTATTTATATAAATTCTCTAATTTATTAAATATGATTAATTAATTAATCATATTTATTCTACATCGTGAGGGATACTTCTCACCATATCGCGACTATCCGGATAATACGAATTCACTGCTTAGAATACCAAGAACCTATTCAGTGAATAGTTACCGTACAATTAACTCCTTCTACCCTCCAATGTCCTGATTAATTGCAAGGCATGGATCTTGTGTCAAGCCTATCTAATTTAATCATTTGATTTCCCATTTACTATGCTCAGTTCTATGTAAATTAGAAACTCCTTTCTAATTTCATTCACTCTGGCCAGAGATTCCTGAACTAGCATAAGTGGATCAGCCTTGAACATTCTCTTCCTTCACTGGAAGGGGTAGATCCTTTATTGATCATACACTATCTTCGTGTACAAATTCCTATACCCAGTAGAGCCCTAATAATTGTCCCTGGAGACTAAGAACTAAACCAAAGCATAGTTCAGTGTACACAAGATGACTATGATGACCTCAAGTCTAAGGATACTTGTACAACTATAACTATATGAACAACTGCTGACACGTGAGTGAACTCCATCAGTTGTTCAGCTGTGCGAGTCATGTTCAGTGAACTTATTCTATAATAAGCACCTACATACTAGCTATAGTGTCACCACACAAATATCTATGAGAACAGACATCCTTCATAATGAAGCAAGCATAGTATGTACCGATCTTTGTGAATTATTAATTACCAGTTAGTAATCCTATGACTAGGAACTATTTAAGTTTAGAGTTATCATCTTTTAGGTCTCACTATTATGATCTCATCATAATCCATAAAAAGCTTTACTCTAAACTATGGTATATCTTATTTAAACACTTAAATAGATAGAGCCCGTAATAAAAACGAAACAAGTCTTTTATTAATATCAATGAAATCAAAACAGATTACATAAAAGTTATTCCTAAATCCTCATACATGATTGGACTTAGGATATATTCCTTTCAATCTCCCACTTGTACTAAAGCCAATCACTCTGGTATCTAATACCCATCTTGTCTTTATGACGATCAAAGTGACTTTCAGAAAGTAGCTTTGTGAGTGAGTCTGCTATATTGTTATGTGTGTCAACTTTCTTTCAATACTAGAAATGTTACCGCGCTCCCACTAACCCTTTTGTAGACACATGGTTCATCTACGTTTTTGATAAAACCAAACTCTTTGATTGTCTCATCAAAACGGATGTTCCATCTACGAGAAGCTTGCTTTAAACCACATATGGTTCGCAGCAGCTTACACACTAGGTTTTCATTTCCCTTGGAAAGAAAACCATCTGGCCATTTGCCAGATTTCATAGTCGTAGTAAGCAGCAATCGCAAGCAAAATCCGAACTGATTTTAACAGGGCTACAGGTAAAAGGTTTCATCAAAGTCAATCCATTGCCTTTATTTGAATTCTTTTGCCACAAGCCTGGCCTTAAAGGTCTCCACCTGGCCATCTGCTCTAATCTTTCTTTTGTATACCGTATACATAGATTCCATTTCGGATTTCATGGCACTTTGCCATTTATCAGAGTCAACACTACTCATAGCCTCATTATAGGTCACAGAGTTGTCATCATCAATGATTTACAACTCATTGTCATTCTCAATGACAAGGCCATAATACCTCTCAGGTTGGCGAGACACTCTCTCTGACCTACGAACGGGCTGTTCCACAGAAGGTTGTTCAGTCTGAACAGGTGTTTCCACTTGATCCGTAGTAGTTTATGCTTCTTGAACTTCATCAAGTTCAATTTTGCTCCCACTGTTTCCTTCAAGGATAAACTCCTTTTCCAAGAAGGTAGCATGTCTGGAGATAAACACCCGATGATCGGTGTAAAAGTAATACCCTAAAGTCTCTTTAGGATATCCCACAAAACTATATTTTACGGATCGAGATTCCAGCTTATCTGGGTCAACTTTCTTGACATAAGCTGGACATCCCCAAATCTTAACATGTTTAAGACTCGGTTTCCTTTCTTTCCATATCTCATATGGAGTTTGAGGAACAGATTTGGAAGGCACCTTATTCAGTAAATATGCTGAGGTTTCCAATGCGTAACCCCATAGGAATACTGGAAGATTCGCATAGCTCTTCATGGACCGAACCATGTCTAACAAAGTTCGATTTCTCCTTTCAGATACCAATCTGGAGGAGTCCACTGGGAGACTATACACTTTTCTTTGAAATAATCCAGAAACTCTCCATTCAAGTATTCACCACCTCGATCTGATCGAAGAGTTATAATACCATTTTTGGTTTGTTTCTCCACTTCATACTTATACTCTTTGAACTTTTCAAAGGCTTCAGACTTGTGTTTCATCAAATACATATCCGAATCTAGATCTATCATCTATGAAAGTAATAAAGTATGAAAATCCACCCATGGCTTGCGTAGATATTGGTCCACATACATCTGTGTGTACCAATCCTAGCAAATCTGCAGCCCTCTCTCCATGTCCACTAAATGGAGATTTGGTCATTTTACCCAATAGACAAGACTCGCATGTAGGATATGATTCAAAATCAAAAGGGGTCAAGTAACCCTTCCTTATGCAATGTTCGTAGTCTAATTTCACTAATATGACCAAGTCTGCAGTGCCAAAGAAAGTGAGTTTTTCATCATCCCTTTTCTTTTATTAGTTTGTTCAATCTGAAGTAAATTATGTCACATACATACAGACCATTATTTAAAGTACCACGTCCATAAAGAATATTATCTCTAAGAATAGAACATTCATTATTCTCAATAATAAACGAAAATTCAGCCAAGTCTAACATGGGAATAATATTCCTGACAATCGAGGGAACAAAATAACAATTATTTAAAAAAAACAATAGTCTTGCTCGTAGGCATATGTAAATGAAATGATTCTACATCTTCAGCAGCAACTCTTGCTCCATTTCCCATTAGTAGAATCACCTCCTCTTCCTTAAGAGTCCTACTTCTCCTTAGTCCCTGCAATGAATTGCAGATATGAGAACCATAGGTGGTATCTAATACCCAAGTAGAAATTTGATTTAATGACATATTCACTTCTATCATGAACATACCTGAATCAGAAGCGGTAGTCTCACTACCCTTCTTCTTCTTCAATTCTGCAAGGTAAACCTTGCAGTTCCTCATCCAGTGCCCCACCTTGTTACAGTGAAAGCAAACAACTTTGCTATTGGGGTCTTCAGCTTTTGGTGGAACCGGCTTTTCTTCACCTACTTTCTTCTTCTTGGAAGGGTTCCTCTTCCTTTTCTTAGGATTGGAACCTTCACCAATTAGAAGAACAGAACTCTTCTTAGGGGGAAAATTCGATTTCGCAGTCTTCAACATGTTGTGGAGTTCAGGCAGGCTGACATCCAACTTATTCATGTGAAAGTTCAGAACAAACTGCGAGAACGAACTCGGAAGCGATTGCAAGACCAAGTCTTGGCTCAGCTCCCCATCCATGGCAAAACCAAGTTGTCCAAGACGTTCAATCAAATTGATCATCTTAAGTACATGGTCATTCACAGATGATCCCTCAGACATCCTACAACCGAACAACTCCTTCGATATCTCATATCGAGCTGTCCTCCCCGCCATATCATACAACTCTTGTAGATGCATTAGGATAGTGTGAGCATCCATATGCTCATGTTGCTTCTGTAGCTCAATGTTCATGGAAGCTAGCATGATGCATTGAGCAACATTTGCATCATCTATCCACTTACGATACACAACATGTTCATCATTATGTGCATCGCTAGCAGGTTCAGTAGGCTTAGGTGAGTCAAGCACATATTCCTGCTTCTCAACCCTGAGAACAATTCTCAAGTTTCGAAGCCAGTCAGCATAATTAGGACCAGTCAACTTGTGAGCATCTAGTATGCTCCTGAGTGATAGTGCAGAAGACATAATGTATATAGTAAATCTGTAAATGATGAACACATAACAACACTTAGCAAATATTCAATTTCATTTCAAAACACTATATGAATCGGATCTCTATTCATAAGTGGCTCCCACTAGTTTATCTAATTTATTCAACCCCCTACGTGAAAAATTAAGCATTCATAATGCTAGCGGGAATAGGGATCCTACATTCCATTACACAACCCCGGCTGTAGCACGAACCGCCATGTAATGTTCAATAGGAAGACAACTCTTGTCAATTACATCTTATGTTATTCCCTAATCAAACTTTAGCCTCTTGAATAATTGAGTCACGACTGTGGCACGACAAACTCAATATTCTAAGTCAAGTCTAACCCAACATTTCGTACAATTGAATCAGCTCCAATGGCCCACGGCTGTGGCATGTACCGACCTTTAGATTCTAATTCAATGTACACATCTCTATGTAATAGACAAGTATTTCTTATTTCGAAATCAAAGCCCTCGGCTGTAGCACGAACCGACAATGATTCAAAAATAAGAACTACTTTCTATCATGTTGGAAGGCTATGACCGACACAAGCCCGTTGTATCATTGGCCAATTACTACTTGATATTATTTAATTTTAGAGGGATTATATTACGTTACAATCATAATCATATTATAAAGAGATTCTTCCTTTTAAATTAAATATTTCAAATCAATAATCAACAATCAGATGATACCCAGATCGGGTGGAGCATTGTCAAGAGGCGTCACTTAATAACCCTTTCTTACAGATAGAAATCTGTTGTTGACAGAATCATCCTTTCTCTCATATTGAAAATTCATATTCAATTACGTGTTTCATAAACACAAGAATCTCATAATTGTATTCATAATATTATTATTAAGGTTATGAAACAATTTCACTATACTAGATTGTCTAACAAACGCCTTATATTCATTTAAGTTCACCTAAATCTATCATCGCATGATAAACTAAGCATATATCACATATATAAACATGAATAAACGTCAAGGTAGGTATGTTACATCATCTAGCATATTGGTCTAAGCATTATACATCTGTATGTATCAAATGAAGCATTTAAAAGCTATTAAAACAGTCAAAAATAGCTTTAAAACACTTCTGTTAGCTATAAACAGTTCGAAACAATTTCATAAAATATCATATAATATACCATTAGAAGCGTCTCGAAAAGACGAATCCAACGGCACAAAAAATGCCCAATTCTGAGCTCCCACGCGCCCCGGGAAGGTAACCCACGCGCCGTGACGCGAACACGCGCTGTCAGGCGCGTGTCACACCGCCGACCACGCGCCCACGCGCCCAAAACCCTATGCTGACGTCAGCAGTGCTGACCAGCGCATGTCTGACACGCGCCGCACCTGGCCCACCAGCGCGTGAGCCCCACGCACGCATGGCAGACGCGCGATCCTCCCCTCTTCTGTGAGTCGCCGCCGCCTTTACATGCACGGAAAACCGTGCTGCTGTCTCTGTCTTTACTTTGTTTCTGTGCAAATCAACAAACAACAGCAGATGTATATATATATACATACTAACAATTTATATATATATATGATTATTTAATTATAAATTTAATTACAACAACTTCAAAAATTCATAATAAATAATCTATACATCATAAAATTATAAGAAAAATACCCAGACGATCTACAACACTTGTAGAACCCAGATCAACATTCAAAATTATTCTGAGAAACGATTTCTCATCAGTCATAATTAATCCATAATATAACTTGTAAAAATCATAATTAATTCATACAAGCACATAAAATTCTGAAATTTTTACCACAGATCTATATGTATACAACCTATGCTCTGATACCAATGTTGGATTTTAATCACAGTGGAAGCATGGTAAAATACTTTTACACATATAAAATCCAAATAAAACCATATAAATCGTGATTAAAACATATGAATCGATTACTAACCTTTAATAGCGATCCAAAAGCAACGATCGGAGATCCTTAGCAGTTGCTCCTCAAACGTGAAGCACTCCACCAATATCCATCAAGAAAACAATGCTAAGGAGGAGGAGGAGGTGGAGAGAATTAGGTTTTTCTAAAAATTTTGGGTTGGAATAAAAGTAGGGTTTATAATAGTATATTTATAGGCAAAATTTTCAGCTGAAATTTTTCCATAAAATATTATTATTATTAACCCTTTATTATTCACATTAATAATTAAAACATCTTTTAATTATTAATCCTTTTTCTAAACACTTTAGAAATAATTCTCTCTCTTGATTTAATTTCCAAAAATTAAATTCTTAATTAATAATATTAAGAACTTTTCTTAATTAATTTATAATCAATTAAATCTCATTTAATCAATTATTAAATTTTCCAATTAATTATTTATTTCATAAATAAATAATTATTAGCCATTATTAATTAATTCCTCCACCATTAAATCATTCTCTTTTATGGTGTGACCCTGTAGGTTCAATATTAAGCCGGTAGTAGAAATAAATAATAATAAAACTATTTTATCATTATTTATTTAAATTCTCTAATTTATTAAATATGATTAATTAATTAATCATATTTATTCTACATCGTGAGGGATACTTCTCACCATATCGCGACTATCCGGATAATACGAATTCACTGCTTAGAATACCAAGAACCTATTCAGTGAATAGTTACCGTACAATAAACTCCTTCTACCCTACAATGTCCCGATTAAATACAAGGCATGGATCTCGTGTCAAGCCTATCTAATTTAATCACTTGCTTACCATTTACTATGCTTAGTTCTATGCAAATTAGAAACTCCTTTCTAATTTCATTCACTCTGGCCAGAGATTCCTGAACTAGCATAAGTGGATCAGCCTTGAACATTCGCTTCCTTCACTGAAAGGGGTAGATCCTTTATTGATCATACACTATCTTTGTGTATAAATTCCTATACCCGGTAGAGCCCTAATAATTATCCCTGGAGACTAAGAACTAAACCAAAGCATAGTTCGGCATTTGCCATCAAGGCATAGTTCTCCTCATCTTCAGAATCTGAAGTGTCTGTCCAACTTTTCTTCTTTGTGACAATAGCCTTTCCTTTGTCGCTCTTTCCTTTCTTGCAGTCAGGAGATATGTGGCCTTTCTCACCACAGTTGTAGCATTTAACATTCGAGTAATCTCCGCTGTCAGACTTTCCTACTTTGCCTTCAGATTTTCTGAATCCCTTCTTATCAGAACTTCCACTTTCCCTGGAAAACTTCTTTCCCCTTATAAATTTCCTGTAGGCTATCTTTGTGATACCCTTTACCATAAGAGCACATAATTTCATCATCTTTTCATCAGCATCTACTTCATGTAGACTTTCAGTTTCTGAATCATCATCATTAGTACTTGATGATTCTGAATCAGACTTTATGATGAGTGCCTTTCCTTTGCCTTTCTTTGAGATAACAACTTTGGGGAATTCCTCCTCAGCCTTAAGAGCAACTGTTCTTGACTTTCTCCCATGTCTCTTATTTCTTTGATCCATCTCAAGTTCATGAGTCTTGAGCATACCATAAATTTCATCAAGAGTAGTTTCATCAAGAGCATAGTTGTCTCTTATAGTAGTTGACTTCAAATCCCAAATTTCAGGATGAGCTAAAAGGAATTTAAGATTTGAATCTTCAAGATCATATTCCTTATCCACCAGTGAGAGATCATTCAAGAGTTTGACAAATCTGTCATATAAACCAGTTAATGACTCATCAGGTTTTGAGTCAAAGTGCTAATACTCTTGAGTGAGTACAATCCTCCTGTTCTTCTTGATTGCATCAGTTCCCTGCATCTTGTCTCCAAGGCATCCCATATCTCCTTTGCAGTCTTGCAGTGGATTACCCTGTTTGACATGACATTATCAATGGCACTATGCATCAAATGCCTTACCTTTGCATCCTTGTCAATAGATGAGATATCTTCAGCTGTATACTCACTTTTCTCCTTTGGTATGGTCTTTGCTGGCTGATCTGCAACTACAACAAAGAGCTTGGTTGGCTTATGTGGTCCTTCATTAATTCTGTCAAGGTATTCTGGATCTGTAGCTTCCAGAAACATAGCCATCTTCACTTTCCATATGGTATACTCAGAAGGTCTCACCATGGGAACCCTAATAGTCTCATATCGACTATGGGTTTGAGTCTTAGGAGTTTCTTCAGTTTTGGCGGGCTTGGTTGGATTTTCTGCTTCTTCAGACATGATTATTTTGGATCTTTACTGTATGTGTGTTAACAGATAGGCTCTGATACCACTTGTTAGGTCACACAACAATGTAGAAGGGGGTTGAATACAGTGTTTAATACAATCAAATCGATTTAGAACACAAGTAACAAAAAATAGATGTATTCGATATAATAAACTCTGTTACAATGGAACTGTTCTCTCTCAGTGATGAACAAATATAACGAGAGCTGCTAGGTTACAATGTATGATCTTCTCGATAATGATAACACATATAGTGTAAACCTATGTCTGTGTTTATATCGTACACAGTTACAAGATAACTTCTAATTGATATGGAATATAATTCTGTATCCTAAAATATATCAATCAGATATCTTATATAATTCTTCTAGTCCTCTAACTCTTTCCTTGCATATCTTCTTCTGTATTAGTCTCGATCTTCTACTGTTAATCAGCTTCCTTCCTTAACTGTAAGTCCTCTGTACTTAAATTATGATATGACCTTAAGTCCTGATATGACATTAAGTCCTGACTTCCAGTAAGTACTGATTCCAGTAAGAACTGATATTTCCTGTTTGTTAAGATCTGAAAACTAAACATGAAACATATTAGACATGACATCTCAAATATATCCAATAATTTGGAATAAAATATATCTGCTATTAGAGAAGGAAGATATTTAAGTAGAATATCTATGGAAGTCTTGTATGGTATTTTGAAGACCTATGAGTTAGAAATGTTACAGAGGTAGTCATTGAAAGCCAATCAAGGGCATGTTATTGATGGAACTAGTGCCTTGGTTTCCAATGACAGTAAAAAATCTGAAGATGAACTAGAAGCTCAGACTCCAGTTGTTAAAACTGTCGAGCAAAAAAATAAGAAGCCACAAAAGCAAGTCATTTTAGAGCTGAAAAAGGATGAATTCTACACCCTTGATGAACTGGATAAGATGGACCAGTCAATGGCTTATCTTGCAAGGAAATTTTCTAACACCAGGGTTAAGAAGCCAAAGTACTTCAAGAGCATGGGTCATACATCCAACAACAACAACAATTGGTAAGAAAAAACTCAGTTAAACTCAGCTGAAAAAGTGGCTACAAGTCAAAGTATATTGACAGATCAAAGATAAGGTGCTATAACTGTGATGAAATAGGTCACTTTGCCACTGAGTGTAGAAAGCCAAAGAAAGTAAAGAAAGATAAAGCTTATTTGGAGTTGGAAGCAAAGTATGAATTACTCTTGAGAAAGTAACAAGGAAAAACTTATATTGCAGAAGACAAAATTTGGGATGATACAGATAATGCGGATGGCAATGAAGAATATAAAAAATATGCTCTCATGTATCTAGAGCAAGGAGAATTATCTGCATCCAAATTAGAGGTACATATTCTAACTACAACTGAATTAAATGCCACTCAATATAAAGAAACTGTTGAAAAAATGAGTGTAGAGATGTTTCATATCAACACAAGCATGATGGCATCTACTGAGGAAGTGAGCAGGTTGTCAAAAATTAATGAGAAGCTTGAGATTAATAAACAGGAGCTAGAACTGCAACTTGCTAGTCTTGAAACAGTCAAACAGGAAAATGAGTACCTCATGTACAAGCTTAAGTGTGCTGGAGAAGTAGAAGAAGTGTTGAGAAAAATAATTGAAAAAAATGATTTAAAGCTCAAATCATTCAAGAATGCATCTCAGTTGGTTGGTTAGTATCATGAGAAAAAAAAAACCATGTGCTAACATAACTATTGATTTGGACTACAAGGCTTTGAATTCTCATAAAAATGAAGCTGACAAAGGAAAAACACTGTGAATCATGATATTCTTGTGATGCTGAAGAATGTAAATGCACCCTTCTTCAAAGCTTTTGAAGTAAATTTCAGTGAAGAAGAGTTGGTCACCAAGCAAGAAATTACAGATGAAGACAAAAAGAAGAAAAATGCAGAAACCACTCCTATCACCAAAAGTTAGAGGAAGCCTATAGTGAGTCAAGCTACCAAGACACCAACTAAGGAGATCAAGACTGAAAACACTAGGAAAAAGAAAAAGAATAGGAATGGAAAAATAGGTGTAAACAAAAGCAACAATTATGCCTATTTTGAAGATGCTCCAAAGAAGCAATATCAGAAATATGACTCAACAAATCACCTATATCACTTTTGTAGAAAGGCTGTTAGTGAGCCAAAAGTTGGATCATGCAAGTATAATGAGGTTGTGGCTGAAGATCCCTATTTCTTCTATGATAAGTTTGATTACATACCTTGCAATATGAAGGTTATGATAAGATGTCATAAATTAAGAAAATATCTTAAGGAAGTCAATCTTGGATATGAGATTAAAAAGGAAAATGCTGATGAAACTATGAATGTTGTTCTATTTGAATGTTCAAATTCTACTTGTGCAACTTCTGTGAAAAAGAAGAAAGTACCCAACACTGTTTGGGTAGCTAAACACACTTAATCCTCATTGTGTGCAAGGAAAGAAGAATAAAGTTATATGGATCATTAATAGTGGATGTTCCAGGAATATGACATAGGATAAGGCCCTGCTATCATGGTTTGAGGAGATGGCTGTCCCATTGGTGACTTTTGGAGACAACAGCATATGATTCACAATGGGATATGGCAAGTTGATTTTTGGAAATGTTGTCATTGATGATGTAGCACTAGTTGCTGGTCTTGAAGTAAATCTTCTCAGTGTCAGCCAGTTTATAGATAAAGGTTTCAAAGTAATATTTTACAAAGAAAATTGCTTAATTACTAGCAAGAAAACTGGTGAAGTTGCTCTGAAAGGAGCAAGGAAAGGAAGCCTATTTGTTGCAGACTTGAATTCAGCAAACAAGGATGGAATATGTTGCTTCTACACCAAAGCATCCATGGAGCAAAACAAACTTTGGCACAAGAAACTCTCTCACCTGAATTACAAAGCAATCAATACCTTGGTGAAAAAGTAATTAGTGAGAAACATGACAACTCTGGAATTTGCTCAAGATGAAGTTTGTGAGGCTTGTCAAAAAGGCAAAATGAAGAGGTCCAGTCACAAGAACAAGACTGTAAATTCAATAAGTGCTTCATTACAGTTTATTCATATGGACCTGTTTGGACCAGTTAATGTCTTATCTCCATCCAGAAAAAATATGCATTGGTGATGATGATGACTACTCAAGACACACTTGGGTGGAATTTATACATTCAAAAGATGAAAATCCACACATCATCATTGAACACATAAGGAAAGTTGAGAAGCAGGTTGAGGATCAAAATTGTGTTAAAAGATTGAGAAGTGATAATGGCGCATAATTCAGGAATGCAGCTTTAAGTGAATTCTGCAAAGACAAGGGCATTGTTCAAGAGTTTTCAGCTGCAAGAACACCTCAAAAAAATGGCATAGTTGAAATGAAGAATAGAACTTTAGTTGAAGCTGCAAGAACAATGCTGCAAGATGTCAATTTGCCAACAAGTTTTTGGGAAGAAGTTTTCAACACTGCATGCTACACTCAAAACATATATCTAATCAACAAAAACCTTGTTAAGCCACCATACTCAATTTTGTCAAAAAGAAAGCCCATTGTAAAGCATTTGTACGTGTTTAGAAGCAAAAGCTTTGTGCTCAAAGACAACTTTGAATTTGTTGGAAAATTTGACTCTAAAGTATTTGAAGCTATTTTTTGGGATTTTCATTGCAAAGAACTGCCTACAGAGTTTATGTGCTAGAGAAAAAAATCATGGAAAGCACAGATGTGACCTTTGATGATGACAAGTGTCCAGGCTTGAAATGCCTAAATGAAAATGAAGCCGAAGCTTTAAAATTTAAAAATCTAAATATTGATAATGATTCTGAAGATGAAGCTGAGATAAACACAAACAACATGATAGATTAAGAATCAAATGAACCAGTGAATTGTGAAGATGAGAATTCATCTTAAAGTAGAAACACACCTGAATTTGATGGAACAAACTTAGAGAAAAAAGAAATGATAGTTCTGCAAGTCATGACAACAATGAAGAAAATGCAGACAACTCTAGTCAACAAGATCACACCAAAAAATGGGATAGGAGTCACACAAGAGATGCTATAATTGGTGATCCAAATGATGGAGTGAATACTAGGAGTGCTACTGCAAATGAATGCTTGCATGCATGCTTTCTTTTTCAAATTGAGCCTAAGAAATCTGAGGAAGCTCTATTTGATCCTGAATGGATAAGTGCTATGCAAGAAGAGGTAAATAAATTTGAAAGAAATAAAGTTTGGGAATTGGTTCTGCACCAAAGAACAGAAGCTTCATTGGAACAAAATGGGTGTATATGAACAAAATGGATGAAGATGGAATTGTAACAAGAAACAAAGCAAGACTGGTTTCCAAAGGCTACTCACAAGAAGAAGGAATTGATTATGATGAAACTTTCACTCTAGTTACAAGACTTGAAGTAATAAGAATTTTTCTTGGATTTACTACACATTCAAATTTCAAGGTGTATCAAATGGATATGAAAAGTACATTTCTTAATGGTGAATTGGAAGAAGAAGTCTATGTGCAACAACTACCTAGGTTTGAAGATCCATAATTTCCATACTTTGTTTATAAACTGTTAAAGGCTCTTTATGGATTGAAGCAAACACCTAGAGCATGGTATGACATACTTTCAGAATTTCTACTTAAACATGGATTCAATAGAGAGATAATTTATAAGACTATATTCTACAAGCAATATGGTGATGACATTATCCTAGTTCAAATCTATGTAGATGATATCATTTTTGGATCTACAAATAAAAAGGTATGTCAAAAATTCTCAAGACTCATGCAGAGTGAATATGAGATGAGCATTATGGGAGAACTAAGTTACTTCCTAGGCCTTCAAGTTAGCCAAATAAGTGATGAAATCTTTATCGGTCAAACCAAGTATGTCAAAGATTCGTTGAAAAAATTTGGGATGGTTGAATGCTCGTCCGCATCAACATCGATGTCCATAGCTACCAAGTTGGATGAAGATAAGAAAGGAAAAAGTGTAGGCATTCAGGTTATAGAGAAATGATTGGATCTTTGTTGTACTTAACTACTAGTAGACCAGGCATCATGTTTGCAACATGTATGTGTGCTAGATTTTAAGAAAATCCCAAAGAATCACATTTGATGACTGTCAAGAGGATTTTAAGATATTTGAAGGGAACAACAAACTTGAGATTGTGGTATCCTAAGGGAACTAATTTTGAAGATGTTGGATATACATATGCAGATTTTGATGGATGCAGAGTAGACAAAAAGAGTACTAATGGTAGCTATCAATTCCTTGGTCAAAGACTTGTATCTTGGGACAGTAAGAAACAACAATCTGTATCAACTTCCACAGCTGAGACTGAATACATAGTTGTTGGAAGTTGTTGTGCTCAAGTGCTTTGGATTAGAAATCAAATAATGGACTATGCCCTAGTGTTGCATAAAATTCCAATCATGTGTGACAATACTAGTGCCATATCTATTATTTCTAATCAAGTTAATCATTCTAGAACTAAGCATATTAATTTAAGGTACCATTTTATTAGAGAACATGCTGCAAATAGTACTATTGAGATTGTTTTTGTTCTAACAGAAAAATAATTAGCTGATATTTTCACTAAACCTTTGGATGAAGCAACTTTCACTAGATTTGTAGGTGAAATTGGTATGTTAAATTCTTCATCCTAAAGGTAAGCACTCAGCTAATAAGTTGCAACAGATTAATTTCTGATAAATCAAAATTAATTTGATTTAATTGGAAATTAACTGGAATATAATTTATAATATTTCAGGATTCTCTGTATGTTTATTTTTCAAATTCTAATTTAACTTAGAATTTTTCTAATTCTAAGAAAAGTTGTCTAATTATTAATTTACATTTTTAATATGTGAAATTAATATAAGATAGATATCAGTTAAAATCAAGAGTATTTAGAGAACTTAATTCTCGATAAGCCTAAATGACTTGTCGATAAGTCATTTTATGACTTCTCGATGGAATTCTCGATAAGTGTCTTTTATGACTTCTTTATGGACATCTCTATAAGTCATTCTATGACTTCTCGACAAGCACTGTAGAGATCTCGATATACATATTTATATGGAGTTCTCTACAAGTACAAACTTTAGACTTATCAATACCTCAGCATTGAAATAATTTAATTTAATAAATTATTTCAATAAAATACTTTTGCTATAGAATCAGTTCTAATTTTATGTTGATTTATTCAATATAAGTTATCAGTCCAATTAGGACAAACTGGGTATTAGCTTTACCTCTTGATAAGTCACTATCTAGTTCTTGATAAGAGTCAGGATAATGACATATCGGCATGAGTTTTGTAATTCACGTGACTTCTTAATAAGAAAATATCAACCGTTTATTTCTTACTTCTCAAAAAGTCACATCTCTAGCCTATAAATACCCAAACATCTTGACATAACCCCTCTTTACGCTTTCGAGATCTCAATTTACCTAATTTTTGTACATTTTCACTGCTCTCACTCATTTCAAGATTTTTCTTCCTCTAAACACTTATCCACTCAAACTCAAACACTTCAAATGGCTGCCAATAATGTTAGAACTTTTATCCCAAAATAGGGAACCAACTATTTGGCATTTGTTGATGCAAACCAAGCCCCTGACAACTTCAAGTATTTTGTGAGATTCATTGATGATTCATATCTCTCAGGGGCCTTGACTGCTAATCATGTGCTTTACCTGGATGTGTTGAATGAATTATGGAACTCTTCTGTTATCAACACCATTGTCCATGAAAATCAAGATGTATCTTTGGTGGTTAATTGCACAATTCAGGGTGTAGCTGTGGAATTCAATGCAAATGATGTCAACAAAGCTTTGGGGATTCCTACAGACAATATTTTGGAGGTTCCAACAACTCAGGAATTGGTTGAGTTTATGGACTTCATCAACTACAGTGAGAAGATTGACATGGCCAGACTGAACAAGAAGAATTTAATGAGAGAATGGTCTTTTGTGTTTGATTCTATCATTAGAGCATTCACATGCATAAAGACTGGTTATGGCAACATCTCCAGTATAGTGCATAAGTTGGTGTACTCCATGGCTTACAACAGACAACTCAATGTTGGAAGCTTTATCCTGGAAGAACTGAGCACAAGGCTGACAATGCCTTTGGTAAGTAGAGGTAAAGAAATCTTATTCCCTAAATTTATAATGTCCACTATAAACAATAAAGTAGCTGACATTCATATGATTGATGATATAGATAGAAATTAAATTGGCATTTGTAAATAGGTGTCCAAAGTTTTATTTGGTTCACTAACTACAAAAAATCAGTTAAAGATAGCTCTAAATATCATTGACTTCATGTTGGAGAGATTTAGAACCTATCCTCACCCTATGCTTGATATAAAATCAAGTGTTATAACTCATACAACTATGGTATCTGCAACTGTAGAAGTACACAAATAGGATAACACATGGGGGTCTTCCTCAGTTGAGACCTTTCATTCACAACCAATAGATGCTAGGAAGCCAACTACTTCATCCTCTCAAAAGGAAGGAGTTAGTAAAAAGAAGAGAAAGCAAACACCTATGGTAGTTGTTACTGAGAGTGGTGAGGACCAAGCACAAAAAGAGTCACCCTTGGTTAGAAAGCTAAAGAAGCAAAGGAAGGTTGAGTTGACAAATCAAATACCCACCTCTGCATCTTCTCAAAAAGATGCAGTTGTAACAAAGGGGCAACAACAGACTCGAGGGGTGCCTTCTTAACAAGGTGTCACTATTGAAACTAACATTCTCCCCAATGGATCCTGTCAAGAGTCTGCACCCCCTCTTGAGCACTCTCAAGAGGGTGAAAAAAGTCATTTGGTTGGCATACACAGTGAGAGCATTGTTAGTGTTTATTCCCTGGAGACAACACTGTTATGTTTATATTATGAAATATTTGGATTATTAATTATGATTCTATGGAATATTTTTTAGTAATTTATTATATCTTTATTATCCACGATAAAATGTTAGATTAATAAATGTCCTTGAAATATGATATGTAAATCAATATCTATAAGTCGTGACTTAGAAATGAGATTATGAGAATAGTATTGATATTCCTAAAGGTCCCTAATCAAGTATTATTATTAAGGGACGATAATAAATATGTTGAGACTAGTGTGTTTGTTGACTGATGATCACATCTCATTGATCATAGGTATGGTGATACTAAAGTCAAAACACAGGCACATGTATTAAATACATGGTACTGGATTGACCCGTTGTGAGATACTACATGTTTAAAGTGTCATAAGTTAATCTCACAGTGATAATGATGTATTAGTCCTTTGACCTGAAATCATTATATTTCTATACGAGAATTACTATACTTTGATACTATTGAAAGTTATCCTTGACCGGGTAATAATAAAAGTAGACATTGGGTATATTATGAATCGTATGAGAAATATGAATGATCTAGATGGGATTTAGCCCTCCTTTATTAAAGGATTGATATTATTGGCCTCTTAATTGAGTAAGACTATAAAATGCATGGCCGTACTCAAATACTTATTTGTTTAATAGTTTACTCATTGATCAAGGAAAGAAGGATTAAACATTAACAGAGGATGACACAATGCATGCCTCGAGTTTGATCTATAATATAAGGCTAAAGAGATTATGTTACATTATATATTATTCACGAAAGATTTAATTGAATTACCAATTATTATTATTACTTGGGGAGCAATGATGTATTACTAGATACCACTCATTGTTTATAATTTTATTTTTAGAAAATAAAATTATTGCCAACGTAATAATAACCTAAAGGTCACACACAAAGAACGTTTAAAACAAAGTGTTATTTAAATTATGAATTTAAATATTTTATTATTGTTAATTCGAATTTAATTATTAAATTAATTAAGACTTGATTAATTGTATATATATTAGAATTCGAATTTAATAATAATATAAACCCAAAATCAGAATGGGTCCTTTTAGAAGCCCATTATGATTAGGGTTAGGCCCAAATTCCCTCTCTCCCTATATATACATTAAGTTGTATATTTTTAGGGTTTGGTAGAAAATATCACGTTTTTGAGAAAACCCTAGCAGCTCTACATATTAGAGAGGCTAGAGAGAGGGAGAGAGAGAGAGGAAAAAGGCGACCAAATCGGCTAGTACCGGCTCCGGTGATCGTTGGACGATCGGACGTTCGTGTGGATACCTTGGAGAGCAGATCTTCGAAAGGAGGGCTGCTGTGTTGGTTCATCAAGATCAGAACGTTCATAACATTCAGAAGGAAAGCTTTATTAAGGTAAACATCTATTCTTCGAATTAAATATCTTGTTCCACATGGATCCTGTGTTTGGGGTTTTAGTTTTTCATATTTATTTTTAATTTTTTCCGCTGCATTTATACCACGAATCCCAACAATGGCATCAATTGAAACTCACTCATCCATTCAGGGGGAGTTGCTAAAAATCATTCCTGAAATCACTCATCTCATTACTCAAATTTTTTCATCTTACAATGAGAGGCTTGAATCTACTTCTCAAGTTTTTCCAACATCAAGTGACACAGTTCAAGAAACTGTGTTCACCACTCAGAAATAATCTTTAGATGGTGAGAGGCTACATGCTGAGGTAGACCTTGATGACACCATCACAAACACAGGGTTTTCATCAGTTTTTACTGAAGACCCCGTGCAGGTTCCAGTTGCACCTTCATGTGCAAAACAGTCTTCATAAACTAAAAGGTTTGAAGGTTGTACTCTTGAGGGGGAGCTACTCAAATCTTCTTCAATTCAATTGGACATTTCTCAAACGGGAACAACTCCCCTCACAACCCTGGCTAATATTGCTTTGTCAATTGAAGCTGAGAGTATAATTTCCAATGATCCAGTTATTGGGGAGGCAAGTTATCAAGAACATTCAAGTGCCAGTCCCTTACAAGAGGGACAAGGGTTTGAGACCAAGGTACATGATAGTAACTTGGTCAAATCCCCTCCAATTCGAATGGAGGTTTACTCTACTAGTGAACAACAAACTATCATAAACACAGTTCATACTGTGAGTCAAACTGTGATACCTGTCACAAGAACAACTCCTACTTCTACTCCATTCATCCCAAACAAAGTAAATCAACCATCTACCTCAAACACTTCAAATTAACCCTCCACTTCTACTCAACCTTCACACCTCATCTCTCAATGGCTGTAAGATGTTCAAGCCCAACCAACAACAGTAAATGATCTTCTAGTTGATCATCTTATATGCCTAGCCAACATCACCCAACAACTTCTTATCACTGATATGTCTAATCAAGACTATTAGGCCATTCTGCTGTCATATAAGGAGGATGTAGAAGAACAACAAGCTAAGATTGCAGATAAAGTAGATGGAAATGTGGATGCATGGTTGTCAAAAGACTTCACAGTGAACATATAGAAGGCTTTGGAAAAGTTTAAAAAAAATACGTTACTATTTTGGGAAGTAATTCCAAGGTCTTCACTCCTCAAGAAGTGTATGATGCCATCACTAAAGTATACAAAGCTCAGTTAAAAGCCTTTCATCACATTGGAAGAGCATCAGAGAAAACTCTGGATGGACATCAGCTTGAAGTGAAGAAATCGATAAATCAAAGGATTGATGAACTCATGCCAACCTTTTTAGACATGAAGACAAAATTTAACAAATTCTCAGACAGACTTCAAGCTCTCTCTTTTACACCAGTTGAAGTAAATATATTCAAACTGAGGGAATCTTTCATAGCCTTGCATGAGGTGATCCAAAACAAATTACTCAAAATATTTACTCCAAGGTCAAGTTGGATCAATTGTACAAGGCTAAGTATGAACCATCAACTTTGGTAATGGAGGAGATCAAAAATGCTATTCAGAATTCACTTGGAACTATCTCTGCATCTAGTTCACAATCTATACCTTCCACATCTACCAACCTTCAAATCCTAAATCTTCAAGCACAAGTTACAGATCTTCAGTCTTCCAACACTTCTCTGTCAAATCAAGTCACATAACTCACTTCTCTAGTCACCAGTCGGCAACAAGATATCAAGACCTTAATAGACTCCCACAAACATCTACAAATATAGAGCTCAGTGTCTTTGGGAGCTACTATGGGAGTTTTGAAGATACCCCTTGTTAGATATTAAGTACAACACAGAGGGGGTGATTGTGTTTCTTTTGATTATTAGCTTTTTAAAACTTGTTTGGATATGGTGTGTGAACAAAGCACTTTGATTGTAGAGATAATGTGTTAGCAGAATTAAAACAACAAGCACAACAAATAAAATATTTCAAAACTCACATAATTTGTATTAATTAAGTTTGTCTTGCTACAAATTCCGTGTTCTTAAAAATATAAGAACTTAGCTTCTACCTTGAGAGAATACAAGAAAATGTAAAACTATTTGTTTTGTTTTTTTTAACTAAGGACCGATGCATGCTTTATACACTAGCAGTACGGGTTTATAAAACTTGCACTAAAATGTCCTAAACTTTTTTCAAAAGCAACCCTTTTCTATTTCCATTTCTACCTTCGAAAATCTGTGCAGAATCTTGCAGGTCAGTGACCATCCTTTGTCTAGTTAATCTTGTCCCTTGATCTTGTATTCTCCACAACTACTTTGTAGACTTTTTAATCTAGTTGATAGATCGTTTGTTGAATGATAACTTGAATCTTGAATTTGTTTGCATTCTGTATTTGAAAGGCATGTCGAGGTCTCTAGTTTGTTCTATTGAGAAGTGACATCTCGATAAGTATAATGACTTATCGAGATCTCTGAGTTCTCAATAGGTATATTTGACTTGTCGAGGTCTCCTGATCATTACATGCTAAATGACTTGTCGATATGTCTGAGATCTCTACATGCAGAATTGACTTGTCGATATCTCAGAGATCTCTATATACATTTTGACTTGTCGATATCTCTGAGATCTCTAATGACAAATTGACTTGTCGCTATCTCCAATCTTCATATCTTCATTTTGACTTGTTGTTAGGAATATGTTATGTACTTGATGATAAGTTAAACAAAACACCTTAGTAGATTTAATTTAGTGATTTTATAGCTTTCAACGGATGATCCCTTCAACATCTGTTGAAAGGGTAGCTTATGTATTAATAAGTTTAGTAGCACATTTCTGCATATTGTAATACCTTAGAGAACTAGATGTTGTAGAATGTTCTAAGTTATGTTGTCTACTAGATTGATATGCAAGATAGGTTGGCTAACTGTAAATATCAGATGCCTTGTAATCTTGTATAAATGAAATAGAGTCAATTGCTATAAAGATAGTCTCAACGGATGTTCCACAAGGTTTCGACGGATGATCAACCAGACTCTCAACGGATGATCAACTAAAGTCTCAATGGATGATCCCACAGAGTTTCAACGGATGATCAAATTCAAAAGGAGTTTATAGTGACTTGACAATCACATGCGTTGATTGTATGCAAATGGAATGTGGCAGCCTATTTACAGGTTTTAGAGAATAAAGAAGCATTTCCATTTCCATGCTAAACTGAAGGTATTCAAAGATGCTGGATAGAGAGATGAAGAAGCATGTAATTAGACTAGAAACATTTTGTCTTATTTGTTTGTCATTTTAATTTCTATCATGTAACTTGATGGTATATAAACCAAGGGTAGCAAGTAGAACAAGATAGAAGTAAGTAACCAATTACCAGAGAAATAGAAAAAGCTATATCTGTAAAGAATTTATATATTCTTTGTAAGTTCAACTTGTAAGCAGCTGTGTGCAAATCTTGCATCACAGAGTTCTCAAATTTATATATATATATATCTGGTGGAAAAGTTCAATCCACCAGAAAGTTTTTAAATACTTGTATTTGATTACTTTGTGTTTGATTTCTTCAATACTTTCATTCCGCACCTTAGCTAAATCAAACACAGTTGTATATTCAAGGTAAAACAGTTCTTAAAATTCAAAAAGAAGCCAAAATTACATTCAACCCCCCTTCTGTAATTCTTTGTTAGATATTTTGGGAATAACAATTGGTATCAGAGCAAGCTCTTGAAAAACAAAGAGTTTAAAGATCACAACAACTAACAAGATGAGCAGAAAAAATGTTGGAGTAAAAATTCCATTCCTGGACAAAGAAAATTATCACCACTAGAAGGTGAAGATGCACCTGCATTTCCTCTCTCAAGATGAAGAATATGTGGACTGTATTGAGAAAGGTCCTCATGTCTGTATGAGAGCTGCTACGGGAAATGAGCCATCCATCCCAAAACCTAGAGCAGAATGGCTTGATCCAGATATTTAACAAGTTCCTAAGGATAAGAAAGCCATGAAAATTTTGTTTAATGGTGTTGATGGTGACATGTTTGATAACATCATAAAATGCAAAACAGCTAAAAAGGTCTGGGATACAATTCAGGTTATAGGTGATGTAACTGAGCAAGTAAGGGAAAATAAAATGCAACTCTTGATTCAACAATATGAGCATTTTCATAGTGAATAAAGTGAGTCACTCACTAACATTTTCAGTAGATTTTAAAAGCTGCTGAATGCTCTAAAGTTGCATTGAAGAGTCTATCATACAAATGACTCAAACCTCAAATTCCTTAGATCTCTACCAAAGGAATGGAAGCCCATGACAGTCTCACTAAGAAACTTTCAAGACTACATGGAATTTACCTTGGACAGATTGTATGGGATTCTAAAAACCTATGAGCTTGAAATAGAGCAAGATGAGAAGCTGGAGAAAGGAAGAAAGAAAGGAGGATCCATTGCATTGGTTGCTGAGCAAGAAAGAGAGAAGGAGATAAAGGTCGAAGCTGTGAAATATGCACCAAATCCTAGAGTTTGTGAAGGCAAGGGAAAAGGGCTAGTAGCTGCTCCCATGTCTGCACCTCCTTCATTTCCTAGTATGCCTACAATGCCTATGAATGTTATGCATGCACATAATTTGAATGCACAGTATGCTAATATGCCATTGCACAAAATCCTTATTATGCTGCATTTAGTATGCCACAAATGCCATTTAGCATGCCTTACTGGAACAACATGTTTGCATAAAATATGTGTCATAGCCGGTATTTATTATCCCTTTATTGATATATATATATATATAAGTATATTGGATTAATTTGTGAATATATATCTTTGTGTGACTTTATTGATGCCAAATAATTGTGTGGTATTATTAAAATTTTTAAAAACAAGAAATACATTATTTGCTATTTATATAAGTTATAAAATGCATTTATTATCTAAGAAAAATCATTTTTAAAAGTAATTTTTTTATTAATAAATTTCGAATTGTATATTATTAAATTCCTAAAATTCTAGGCTATTTTATGATGTCACTCTTGTTATTTATGGATTTGTAGTTTTATTTATAAAATGTATTCTTTATAATTAATTATATTAATAGTTATTAGATTATATAATTACCCTTGCATGCATTTCCACTCACAATTCAAATCAAGGATAGTTATGTCATTTCCTACCCCACTATCTCATCTAATGCTAACCAAATTACCACTCTAGCCTTGCATGTATTTTGTGTTAGTTAAAGAAAGAAGGACAAAGTAGTAAATAACCATCCCACTACCATTTAATAATAAACAAAAGATCAAGACTTGTGTCATTTCTTCCACTTGCACACAAAAACACCCTCCTTCCTCCCTCCTTCACTCTCGGCCGAAACACACACACACACACACACACACACACTCTTCTTCATTTTCATTTTCAAAAATCTAGATTTCAATTGTAATTTCACTTTCTTAAATTTGATAAACTCCTTCCATACATTTTTGTGTTGAGATATACATATTTATTGGATGATTTGGTGTTGCATGTAAGAGGTAAGTTCAAACTCAAGTGGAAAACCTTAGTTCTTATGAACTTAAGGTTCAAAATATAGAGTTAAATTGGCATAAGGGTTGTAAAGGGCAAAACAATGTGAAAATTACTCACATACATGTGCCATTTCTCCTCATCCATTCGACTATGGCTCCAAAGGAGCCGAATGGAGTAGTAACTTATGTTGCATGTTGAGTTTTGATTGTTATATGCTTAAATCACGATTATATGATGGTTGTCTTAGTATTAAACCTTTGCATGTTATAAATTTTATATAAGTATAATCTTGATAAGGTTGCATGTCAATATTCTTGGAACAAAACCAAAGTACTATTAGTATATTCTTGGTTAAAGTCTAAATAGTGAATGCATGTCATAATTTATGGGATTTTAAGTCTTGATTTTATTTGCATGTAAGAGATAAAGATTTATTTTAATAAACAAGAGTATGCTGAGATGTTTACTAAGTATATATAGTTGGTATTATATTTTCATATTATGAATCGTGTTCGGTTTGTGCTTAAGTACTTGAAAGTGTGATTTAAGTAATGGTTTGTTATTTTGAGCATTTAATTCGGTTTTTGGTGCATAAGGGTATGGAATGATCTCAAACTTTAGATAAATTGTGAGTTTAGGAGAGTAAGTATAGTAGATAAGCTTGATTGATTAATTTGATGCTTGGTTTATAAGTGGGAGTTAAGGTGGAAGGGTTAGTATAAGGTTTGTCATTTTCCAGAAATTTGCACTAGTTCGTAGGAGAGTTTTGAATGGGCATTTGTTAAGAATTTGGAGGCCCAAGCCATAAGAAGTTAGGAATTAGCCTATAGTTGATCCCAGAAGCTTTAAATGTAAGAAATCAACCCATTTAGTTAGGTGCACAAGTCGAATCATGACTTCTGGTCAGAACAGAGACAGTTTGAGTGAGGAGCACTTTTAAACTTAGAAAGTGATGTCACTGGTAGGCCCTCATTAGGCCTTGTATAGCATTAATACTAGGGAGTATGTGGGAGGTTTTTAAAGCCACAATTTGAAGTTTTAGAGTTAACACCAAGAGTATAAAGTGAGTTCAAATCAGGGCAGTTTGAGTGTCACTAGGACATGGGAGAGCCATCTTTGAGAGTAGACCCAAGGAGGTCTAGGTTGGGCCTTGGTGTCATTACAAGTGCACAAGTTAGATTTAGGTCCTGAGATTCCAGTGTAGTAATTTTAGTAGCAAACTTGGAGTGGAAGGGGGATCATTGTTACTTAGTACCATTCGATGTCACCTAAGAGTTGCACTTAGGAACACTTTGTCTTTACACTTAGTTTTTGTATGCTTAGAGGTGAGGCCTGAGTTGATCATTGATTTTATTTGTTAGTCAGAGGTCAATGGAAGGTTATGCCATAGGTGGGGCTAAGTGAATTGGGTATTGGCTAATAAGGGCACTTCAAATTTGGAGAGCTAGTTGGGTTGCACTAGACTAGTTAAGCATTTCGAGTCAATTGTGTTGGTGGAGCAAAATCATTCAATAATCAATAGTGCACCATTATTTCAATGATGTATATTATGTGATAAATGTGTTATGTGATCCTAAATGATTATTGGGAGCATAATATGTGAATACTAAATAGTCGAATGTGTAAATAGGCCTAAGTGCCGATATGAGTCGAATTTTCTATAACTAGGATGGGTTTCTTAAGAATATATCTTGATGAGGTTTAATATTATTGTGTAGGCTCAGGAGAAGATAGTAAGCTTTCCATCAAAGTCGAGTAGTGCTCCCGGTTGCTCCCACGATCAAGACGAGAATTGGTCAAGGCTTCTTAAGGCAAGTGTCTCTATCCTCACTTATCGTGCAAGTGATGTTTTCTTCAAACTATATCATGCAAGTATCGTAAAACTTTCTTGATATATATAAAGTGTTCGAACCTTCTTCATTTATATAATGTTATTAAATCATTTGAATTGATGCAAGTGCAAGTACCCCTCTTTCCTTATGCAAGTATTACTTCCTTAAATTTTATAATGATGCAAGTATTATTGATATGTAATCATTGCGGGTTGATATTCTAAGTCGAGATTAAATAATTACCATACCCTGTTATCATTTTTGCAATTTAAATTGAGGAGTATAATGTCTTACCATGTTCATGATCTATCCAGAGTGATCCCTACCTATTTACACCATGTTTATACAATCCAGATTGATTCCATTTCCTTGATCATACCTTAATTAAAGTAGCAACCTTTAATGTACCCAATTGCTTATACCGTAATGTTTCTAGTTCATAATCCTAGATTTGTCATTTTACAATGTATCTTTCCCTGAACTTATTGCTTTACTCTTGATCCCTTTTTGATTGATTACCTATTTTTTATTCTGGAACCCTTTTTGATTGGTTACCTATTGCTTTGCTCTTAAACCTTTTTAGATTGAATACTTATATCTTTGATCATTGAAACCTTAGATGCCCATATATTTGATCTTGTCACATACTTACGACATCAACCCTTTTCACTTGATTATTATTATAACCAGTGAATCATTCCTTTGCAATAGAACCTTGAAATGATTTCTTTTCCTTGATGATTCAATTCGTTTGGCAATAAATCTTGTCCTAGTACTTAAAGTTGACCTATAATCCCTTAAATACCTATATGATCCTTTCATGCTTTAAGAGCATTTGAAATGTTATTATTTGGCATCTAATTTTTATAAAATATAAAGTTTTAAAGTTGAATTGTCAAAGAGACAAAATGTTTTCTTGAGAATAGTGGATCTGGACTAAGACGTATATCCTTTCCACACTTATATTTTGAGGCTTAAAAGCTACCTCGGGATCCCACCAAAACTGTTTAGAACCCAGTGAGGTTCGGGATTACTTCGCGGCTGATCACCGGCTATAATCTATAGCGTCATAAAATGAGATTTTGATTAAAAGATTGTTTTCAAATGTTTCTTTTTACTAAATAATGATGCCATTCCCATACTATTTATATTATGAACGGTTCTACCCTATATTTATCTTTTCTAGTAGAACTTACTGAGCATTTGGCTCATTGCTTGTTTCCCTCTATATCTTTCAGCTTGGAGATAATGGTTAGGGTGAAGCAGGCAGCTCGTAAGTCCACTGAAGGGGAATCATCGAACCAATCCATGTACCATATGCGAGCTCAGGTAGTTATATGATCCAGCAGTGGGAGATGCGTTGTAATAGAGAACTTTTGGTTTGTAATAGTTAGTAATTGGGCTGTTCATACACTAAACCTAACGATCTTGGATAATTTTTGTAACATATCACCTTTATAATGTATGTCTTTAATATTAGCTTTTGTTGTATTAAATTTGGGGTCGTGACAGTTTTTGTTATTAAAGCTAAGGTTTAAAGTCACTGAACAAGCCCAAATAGATTTAGGATATATATAGGTATAAGTATATTAATCGAGAGTGTAGATTTTAATCAAGTCTGTTGCTAATAATCTTACATATATATGTACTTCCTTTGACAACAACTAGAGCATTCGTTCACGATTTCCCCACCACCCGATACCGTTCTTTTCTCCGTTTATGCTAGTTTGAGACTTGAGATGGATATGCTTCAGGGCAAGTATGGAAAGTTGATGGAGCGCTTGGAGGAGACATTTCAGGATGCCCAGAAACTTAGAGAGAGACTGAGGTCACTAGTAACTGTGAGGCTTGAGACTCTGCTCAACCATATCAACACTAAGCTTGGAGAGATGCCACCTCACAAAGACCACACCAGCCTGTACACCTACCAGATGATTGCCGATGAGCTTCAAAGTGTGGTGAACATGCTTCACAAGGAAGATAGCAAGTAGAATGAACCTCATGAGGAGGATGATTTTCAGGAAGAGGATGACCCTCAGGAGGAGGATGAGGATGTGTTTTAGGAGATTAGATTCCATTTCCTTATCTAGTTGGCATTTGCGATGACGTTGTAATCTTTTGAACTATTAGTTGTACTCCATGTTCCTTTTCAGACCTGTTGTACTCGATGTTTCCTTTTCAGACCTATGATGTTGACTTTATTCGACCATGATGTAACCTAACTCTATTCCTATTATTTATCCACTTTCGTTATTTCAATTTTACCTATCTTTTTCTGCTTTTCTATTTATAACCATGAATAGCCTTGTTAAGAATTTAAATTCATATGATCATATAATCCCGTGATAATCTAGCTTTGAAATATATCTGTTATAATCATACCTGCTTGTTACCAATATTCTTTTCAGAAATATGCCTCCTAAAAAGACAAGGCAAACCAATATCGCTTCTGCAACCGACCCCAATATCCTTCGAATATTGGAAACTCTGCAATAACAAACTAATGCAATTGCCCAACAACAACAAACTCTTCAACAACAATTCCAACAACAATAATTTTGAAACCAAGAGAATCATGATCAACACCAACATCAACCAGATCCACCAGAACCACCTCAACAAATTGTGACTTTCAAAACCTTTCAGAGTGTGAACCCATCTTCATTTCATGACACCACTGATCCGATTATAGCCAACACTTGGATAAAAAGAAATGGAAAGATCTTTCAAATTGGTTCGATTAGGGGAAAAACAGAAGACCATATATGTGACGCCCTCCAAACCCGGGTCAGAAGTTTGGGGTTCACAACACACACACATACACACTCAATATATATATATATATACCTGCTTTTGAAAGTAATATATGTAAAGATCCTACTTACCATAACCATGGATCACAACAGGTTAAAGTATGAAAACAAGCCACAACCTTAACTTTTATTACATCGTACCAAATCCCAACTAGTTCCGCTTACAACTGATAATGATATCATTCTTATAATCTTACATAACTCATCTACATTATAAATCTCCTGCTAACTCTGTCCATCTTATCCTGGAATCCTAGCTCGCACACTAGACTCAGAATCCTCGTTATCAACCATTTCCTTTTCAACTGTAAAATAACATAACATATTTGCAAGAGTGAGCTAACTAGATCAGCAAGTCATAATAGCAATAACTGAGGTTCAACAATGATCAGTTGAAATGATTCATAAGAATCAAGTTTTTAGATAAACAATGAATAAAATTGGATATTCTTTTCATTTTTAAAAACCAAGGTTAGGCTGCTGATCATTCACGCACTAACCCCGAGCAAGGCTCTCGGCTTTGCTCTATATACTGGATCCAAGGCACGCATTGGCCTAATATAACCATGAATCTGTTCTGACTATGAATCTGGTCCACATTTATAAAACCATCCAATTCTAAAACAGTTCAATAGGATAACCATTGCAATTCAATAAAATAGAATCATAATCAACATTGATAAAACATTTATCTCAGAACATAAAATATTTCATAGGTATCACTAGGTTATATCAAGGTGTAAATATGAAGAAAGGCTTTAAGCCTGATGAAAAATCAAGTATAGGAAGAATAATGGTTCAATGATAATACAGGGTATTGACCTTTGATGTGTTAGGGTATTCCAGGGTGTATAAGTTTTTGCGTACTCAAGAAATTCTGTTGAAATACTTAGTTTATGGTGTGTATGTAGTTGTGGAGTAGTATCGTATATGTTTGGCTCGTATCTGAGAAGTCAACAATTAATGGTTTATGAAGAATAAGGCTTATGGTTCAAGATCAATAAGAATCAGGGTTTAAGGTTGAATAGTTTAAAATGCTTGCAATATAAAATAAGATTTATTTTGAATAATAACAACATGTTATGAGAAAGTTCAGAAATATTCATAATATATCTCGAAGAAAGGTTCAGAAAGACTTATCTTATCATAGATGATTTCCAACTTTACTTATATTCATCTAACAGTTCTACTCATCATTCATTTTCCTTCTCTTTCTACGCCTTGCTTCTATTCGTCAATCACTTTCCTTCTCTTTCTACGCTTCAATTCTATCTACGGATCACTGACTTTCTTTTTCTATGCATCGCTTACTCTGCTAGGCATCAAAATCTATCAATAATCAGTCTCAAACCATTCTAATCGTCACATAGACGATATAAGCTTTTATCTACCCTTCATTTTACCCAAATCCGATTTACGGATTGAAAGTTATGACCAAAATAGTCAAACAATAACCACATAGGCATATAACACATCAATCAGATAGCACGTAGCACATAGCACGCAAGATACTCGATCAAAATATTTTTCAAAGAAGATTCGGGGTCAGAATGATTTTCTAGGTATTTATTATGAATTTTTGAACATTTTTCAGAATTTAAATTGGACTCCGAGTCATTTTATAATTAAATAATAGGGTTCGAACACCCGAATCTGACTTTAAAATAATTTTATAATAATTATCGAGCCTTTAAAATAATTTAAAATAATATTTTAAAACTCAAAACTATTTTTCGAAATTTTTAAATAAATTTTAAATAATTAATCCAATTAAATAATCAATTAAAATTAATTAATAACTAATTAAATTAATTAATCAATTAATATTTAAATTAATTTACTAATTAAATAATTAATTATCAACTAAAATTAATTAATTAAATAATTAAGATTTATTTTAGAATAAAAATAATTTTCAGAATTGAAAATATTAATTTTTGGATTTCTAAATAAATAAAAACATTTTTCTGAAAATAATTTATAAAAAGAGAATATAATTCTTGTAAATTATTAAAACAGGAGTCTGAGTTTGCAAAAACACAAAAACCTTGAGGGCTAAACTGTAAAAATAGCATTTCAGAATTTTCTGCAACAAAATGAATCAAAACCGGGTCAAACCCCGGGTCAAAATTGACCCGAATGGGTTACTTGGGTTTTGAAGAACACGGCGGCCGAAAAATAATTCGGCGAAGCTAATTCGGACAAACACAGAATTGTTTGATTCGATTCTACACTCCAATCAATCCCTCAACACAGCAGCAACTCAGAGATGGGTTCAGTTCGGGTTTGCAACCTCTGTATTGTCTTTTCCGGCAAAAACAAATAGAATTCCGGCGAGCTCGATTAAAATCGGCGAGCTCAATTACGGGTTATCCAGGAATCAGCTGTTACACAAATATACATTAATCGACTCCACATTCAACAAGGAATACAACCTATTTAACATAATCAACTAATAACCCCTAACCAAGGAATACCCAAATCGATCAAGAACATTCATATGAATATAACCCTAATTTCTTCAATCAGAGAATTAAACGTCATTTTAAGTATGTTATTGAACTCAGTTTTTGACATATAATATACCAAAATGACCAGGAAGAAAAGATCTACATCATTATGCCATCAAATCATATCAAAAATATCAAGAACAAAAAATTCATAATTTAATCCATATTTAATTCGAATTAAAATAATTAAATTAAGGAAATACCTTGATTTCTGTGCAAAAACAGATGGTTGATTCAGGAAGAGGATTTTGAGAGCTTCGTTTTGATATATTGCACGCCCGAATCGGAGTTCGATAACGCCTTCGTTTGTGCGATTGATTTTAAAAAATACGGTGTTTTAATAAAGTTTTCTCTGGTTTTCAAGGTTTCGTACTGTCTGATGATGATTTTACGCATGAAAATGAAATAAGAAAGGGCTATTTATATTTACAGAATATTAGTACGTTCTGGATCATGTTGGATCGATTAATACGTTTATTTTGGATAAACATTATCCGTTTTGGATAAACACTATCCTGTTTTGGATAAGCACTATCCTGTTTCGGATAATTATCAAAACCGGGCTTTTATAAAACGATTTGTACGAAGATAATGTAATCGAAAAGGGTTAGCGTATCGAAAATATTGCGCCGGGTCGCGCACAGGTCAAACCGTAATCCAGATCGAAAAAGTTAAAATATGGAAAATGTCCGGAATTACCATATTAGGTTAGGAAGGAGTTTTCGGAAGAGTTTCGGGTTATAAAAACGTAAAAAGGGTTGAGGTTGGACGATTCCCGACTTTAGAAAATGATTTTGTAATTATTCAGAAAATAATTAATAAATTCATAAATCAATATAAAATCATATAACACTCCAAAAATTACCAGAAAAATACCTTAATTATCTATATTTTATTCTGGACACAATAAATTAAACATACTTATACTTACCATATATAAACATCGGCATAACAACACCAATCATCAAATAATTCACCAAAATCACATAGAATCACATAAAAATCATTTATTAATACAAATAATTACACGTCATGTCTCGGATATTACAATATATGCCACATATTTCTTAAAAGGGGGAGCGATTTATTGGTGGGATTCAGTAAAAGCTTTGGAAGAAGTTCAGCCAGTTACTTGGACTAGGTTTAAGGAGTTATTTTTGGAAAAATATTACCCCCGGTATATGCAGAAACAGATGGAGATGAAATTCCTGGAATTGAAACAAGGAAGTATGACAGTCTTGGAATATGAGAAAAAGTTTACAGAATTATCAAGATTTGTGACCAAGTATGTGGATACTGATGCAGAGAAGGCTCAGAGATTTCAACAAGGGCTCGAATATTTGATTCGAGATAGAGTGTCGATGTTTCAGATTGGTACCTATGTTGGGGTAGTTCAGAAGGCGGCATTGATAGAGAGTAATGGAGCACAATCTAGGAAAGAAAGAGATAACAAGAAAAGAAAATTATTTCATCAGAATGAGAGGTCAGAATCAGGATATCAACAAGACAGGAATGTGAAGAGAATTAGATTCCAGAAAGGATGGAATGCCCAGAAGAAAAGGGATGTGTGAAAGGAATATGTCCTAAGTCCAATCATGTATTAGGATTTAGGAATAACTTCCTGTGTAATCTGTTTTGATTTCATTGATATTAATAAAAGACTTGTTTTGTTTTTATTACGGGCTTTATCTATTTAAGTGTTTAAATAAGATATACCATAGTTTAGAGCAAAGCTTTTTATGGATTATGATGAGATCATAATAGTGAGACCTAAAAGATGATAACTCTAAACTTAAATAGTTCCTAGTCGTAGGATTACTAACTGGTAATTAATAATCTGCAGAGATCGGTACATACTATGCTTGCTTCATTATGAAGGATGTCTGTTCTCATAGACATTTGTGTGGTGACACTATAGCTAGTATGTAGGTGCTTATTATAGAATAAGTTCACTGAACATGACTCGCACAGCTGAACAACTGATGGAGTTCACTCACGTGTCAGCAGTTGTTCATATAGTGATAGTTGTACAAGTATCCTTAGACTTGAGGTCATCATAGTCATCTTGTGTACACTGAACTATGCTTTGGTTTAGTTCTTAGTCTCCAGGGACAATTATTAGGGCTCTACTGGGTATAGGAATTTGTACACGAAGATAGTGTATGATCAATAAAGGATCTCCCCTTCCAGTGAAGGAAGCGAATGTTCAAGGCTGATCCACTTATGCTAGTTCAGGAATCTCTGGCCAGAGTGAATGAAATTAGAAAGGAGTTTCTAATTTGCATAGAACTAAGCATAGTAAATGGTAAGCAAATAATTAAATTAGATAGGCTTGACACGAGATCCATGCCTTGTATTTAATCGGGGCATTGTAGGGTAGAAGGAGTTTATTGTACGGTAACTATTCACTGAATAGGTTCTTGGTATTCTAAGCAGTGAATTCGTATTATCCGGATAGTCGCGATATGCTGAGAAGTATCCCTCACGATGTAGAATAAATGTGATTAATTAATTAATCATATTTAATAAATTAGAGAATTTATATAAATAATGATAAAATAGTTTTATTATTATTTATTTCTACTACCGGCTTAATATTGAACCTACAGGGTCACACCATAAAAAGAGAATGATTTAATGGTGGAGGAATTAATTAATAATGGCTAATAATTATTTATTTATGAAATAAATAATTAATTGGCAAATTTAATAATTGATTAAATGAGATTTAATTGATTATAAATTAATTAAGAAAAGTTCTTAATATTATTAATTAAAGGATTTAATTTTTGAAAATTAAATCAAGAGAGAGAATTATTTCTAAAGTGTTTAGAAAAAGGATTAATAATTAAAAGGTGTTTTAATTATTAATGAGTATAATAAATGGGTTAATAATAATAATATTTTATGGGAAAATTTCAGCTGAAAATTTTGCCTATAAATATACTATTATAAACCCTATTTTTATTCTAACCTCAAAATTTTATAAAACCTAATTCTCTCCACCTCCTCCTCCTTAGCATCGTTTTCTTGGTGGATACCGGTGGAGTGCTTCACGTTTGAGGAGCAGCTGCTAAGGATCTCCGATCATTGCTTTTGGATCGCTATTAAAGGTTAGTAATCGATCCATATGTTTTTACCACGATTTGTATGCTTTTATTTGGATTTTATGTGTAAAAAGTGTTTTACCATGCCTCCGCTGCGATTAAAATCCAACAATGGTATCAGATGTATGCATATAGATCTGTGGTAAAAATTTCAGAATTTTATGTGCTTGTATGAATTAATTATGATTTTTACAAGTTATATTATGGATTAATTTTTTCTGATGAGAAATCGTTTCTCATAATAATTTTGAATGTTGATCTGGGTTCTACAAGTGTTGTAGATCGTCTGGGTATTTTTTTCATAATTTTATGATGTATAGATTTTTTATTATGAATTTTTGAAGTTCTTGTAATTAAAATTCGTAATTAAATAAGTAAATATATGTATATATAGTATATATATATGTTTGTATAGTCTGCATCTGCTATATATCTGCTGTTGTGGCTGTCTGTGATGGCACGGAAAGAGAAAGACCGAGTTGACAGGGACGGTGCACGGAATTCCGTGCGAGAACTGTCAGGCGGCGGAAAGGGGTGTCGCGCATTCCGGGAATGCGTTACACCCTGTGGCGCATTCACGGAATGCGTTACACCTTTTAAATGGCTTAAAAGGGTTGTAACGCATCACCGGAATGCGTTACAGGGCTTGTAACGCGTTCCTGTAATGCGTTACAGCCCGTCTGTTATTTTTAAATTTGATTTTTGGGAGTTTCGTAAATCCGTTTTGGGCGTGCAATATATCGTTGGATTCGTTTTTCCGAGACGGATCTAATGGTGTGATCAAATTTTAGTTTATATAAAAGTTTTGAACTAATTATATTCCATGAAGTGTTTTAAAGCTGTTTTTGACTGTTTTAATTGCTTTTAAATGCTTCATGTGATACATAGAGATGTATAATGCTTAGACTAATGTGCTAGATGATGTAACATGCCTACCTTGATGTTTATTCATGTTGATATATGTGATATATGCTTAGTTTATCATGCGATGATAGATTTAGGTGAACTTAAATGAACATAAGGCGTTTGTTAGACAACCTAATATAGTGAAATTGTTTCATAACCTTAATAACAATATTATGAATACAATCATGAGATTCTTGTGTTTATGAAACACGTAATTGAATATGAATTTTTGATATGAGAGAAAGGATGATTCTGTCAACAACAGATTTCTATCAGTAAGAAAGGGTTATTAAGTGACGCCTCTTGACAATGCTCCACCCGATCTGGGAATCATCTGATTATTGATTATTGATTTGAAATATTTAATTTAAAAGGAAGAATCTCTTTATAATATGATTATGATTGTAACGTAATATAATCCCTCTAAAATTAAATAATATCAAGTAGAAATTGGCCAATGACAAAACGGGCTTGTGTCGGTCATAGCCTTCCAACATGATAGAAAAGTAGTTCTTATCTTTGAATCATTGTCATTTCCTGCTACAGCCGAGGGCTTTGATTTCAAAATAAGAAATACTTGTCTATTACATAGAGATGTGTACATTGAATAAAAATCTAAAGGTCGTTACGTGCCACAGCCGTGGGCCTTTGGGGATTGATTTAATTGTACGGAATGTTGGGTTAGACTTGACTTAAAATATTGAGTTTGTCATGCCACAACCGTGACTCAATTATTCAAGAGGCTAAAGTTTGATTAGGGAATAACATTAGATGTAATTGACAAGAGTTGTCTGCCTATTGAACATTACATGGCGGTTTGTGCTACAGCCGGGGTTGTGTAATGGAATGTAGGATCCCTATTCCCACTAGCATTATGAATGCTTAATTTTTTCACGTAGGGGGTTGAATAAATTAGATAAACTAGTGGGAGCCACTTATGAATGAAGACCCGATTCATATAGTGTTTTAAAATGAAATCGAATATTTGCTAAGTGTTGTTATGTGTTTATCATTTACGGATTTACAATATACATTATGTCTTCTGCACTATCACTCAGGAGCATACTGGATGCTCACAAATTGACTGGTCCTAATTATGCTGACTGACTTCGAAACTTGAGAATTGTTCTCAGGATTGAGAAGCTGGAATACGTGATTGACTCACCTAAGCCTACTGAACCTGCTAGTGATGCACATAATGATGAACATGTTGTGTATCGTAAGTGGGTAGATGATGCAAATGTTACTCAATGCATCACGCTGGCTTCCATGAACATTGAGCTACAGAAGCAACAAGAGCATATGGATGCTCACACTATCCTCATGCATCTACAAGAGTTGTATGATGTGGCGGGGAGGACAGCTCGATATTAGATATCGAAGGAGTTGTTCGGTTGTAGGATGTCTGAGGGATCATCTGTGAATGACCATGTACTTAAGATGATCAATTTGATTGAACGTCTTGGACAACTTGGTTTTGCCATGGATGGGGAGCTGAGCCAAGACTTGGTCTTGCAATCGCTTCCGAGTTCGTTCTCGCAGTTTGTTGTGAACTTTCACATGAATAAGTTGGATGTCAGCCTGCCTGAACTCCACAACATCTTGAAGACTGCGGAATTAAATTTTCCCCCTAAGAAGAGTTCTGTTCTTTTAATTGGTGAAGGTTCCAATCCTAAGAAAAGGAAGAGGAACTCTTCCAAGAAGAAGAAAGTAGGTGAAGAAAAGCCGGTTCCACCAAAAGCTGAAGACCCCAAGAGCAAAGTTGTTTGCTTTCACTGTAACAAGGTGGGGCACTGGAAGAGGAACTGCAAGGTTTACCTTGCAGAATTGAAGAAGAAGAAGGGTAGTGAGACTACCGCTTCTGATTCAGGTATGTTCATGATAGAAGTGAATATGTCATTAAATCAAATTTCTACTTGGGTATTAGATACCGCCTGTGGTTCTCATATCTGCAATTTATTGCAGGGACTAAGAAGAAGTAGGACTCTTGAGGAAAAGGAGGTGATTCTACTGATGGGAAATGGAGCAAGAGTTGCTGCTGAAGATGTAGAATCATTTCATTTACATATGACTACGGGCAAGACTATTGTTTTTTAAATAATTGTTATTTTGTTCCCTCGATTGTGAGGAATATTATTCCCATGTTAGACTTGACTGGATTTTCATTTATTATTGAGAATAATGAATGTTCTATTCTTAGAGATAATATTTTTTATGGACGTGGTACTTTAAATAATGGTATGTATAAATGTGACATAGTTTACTTCAGATTGAACAAACTAATAAAAGAAAAGGGATGATGAAAATCTCACTTTATAGTGGCACCGCAGTCTCCATTTAGAAGACATGGAGAGAGGACTGCAAATTTACTAGGAATGGTACACACAGATGTATGTTGACCAATGTCTACGCAAGCCATGGGTGGATTTTCAGGTGTTTGTCTCCAGACATGCTACCTTCTTGGAAAAGGAGTTTATCCTTCAAGGAAAAAGTGGGAGCAAAATTTGAACTTGATGAAGTTCAAGAAGCACAAACTACTACGGATCAAGTGGAAACACCTGTTCTGACTGAACAACTTTCTGTGGAACAGCCCATTCGTTGGTCAGGGAAAGTGTCTCGCCAACCTGAGAGGTAATATGGCCTTGTCATTGAGAATGACAATGAGTTGTCAATCATTGATGATGACGACCCTGTGACCTATAATGAGGCTATGAGTAGTGTTGACTCAGAGAAATGGCATAGTGCCATGAAATTCAGAATGAAATCTATGTATACGGGATACAAAAGAATAATTAGAGCAGATGACCAGGTGGAGACCTATAAGGCCAGGCTTGTGGCAAAAGGATTCAAACAAAGGCAATGGATTGACTTTGATGAAACCTTTTACCTGTAGCCCTGTTAAAATCAGTTCAGATTTTGCTTGCGATTGCTGCTTACTACGACTATGAGATCTGGCAAATGGCCAGATGGTTTTCTTTCCAAGGGAAATGAAAACCTAGTATGTAAGCTGCTGCGAACCATATGTGGTTTAAAACAAGCTTCTCGTAGATGGAACATCCGTTTTGATGAGACAATCAAAGAGTTTTGTTTTATCAAAAACGTAGATGAACCATGTGTCTACAAAAGGGTTAGTGGGAGCGCGGTAACATTTCTTGTATTGTATTGAAATAGAGTTGACACACATAACAACATAGCAGACCCACTCACAAAGCTACTTTATGAAAGTCATTTTGATCGTCATAAAGATGAGATGGGTATTAGATACCAGAGTGATTGGCTTTAGTACAAGTGGGAGATTGAAAGGAATATGTCCTAAGTCCAATCATGTATTAGGATTTAGGAATAACTTTTATGTAATCTGTTTTGATATCATTGATATTAATAAAAGACTTGTTTTGTTTTTATTACGGGCTCTATCTATTTAAGTGTTTAAATAAGACATACCGTAGTTTAGAGTAAAGCTTTTTATGGATTATGATGAGATCATAATAGTGAGACCTATAAAGATGATAACTTTAAACTTAAATAGTTCCTGGTCATAGGATTACTAACTGGTAATTAATAATCCGTAAAGATCGGTACATACTATACTTGCTTCATTATGAAGGATGTCTGTTCTCATAGACATTTGTGTGGTGATACTATAGCTAGTGTGTAGGTGCTTATTATGGAATAAGTTCACTGAACATGACTCCCACAGCTGAACAACTGATGGAGTTCACTCACGTGTCAGCAGTTGTTCACATAGTGATAGTTGTACAAGTATCCTTAGATTTGAGGTCATCATAGTCATCTTGTGTACACTGAACTATGCTTTGGTTTAGTTCTTAGTCTCCAGGGACAATTATTAGGGCTCTTCTGGGTATAGGAATTTGTACACGAAGATAGTGTATGATCAATAAAGGATCTACCCCTTCCAGTGAAGGAAGCGAATGTTCAAGGCTGATCCACTTATGCTAGTTCAGGAATCTCTGGCCAGAGTAAATGAAATTAGAAAGGAGTTTCTAATTTGCATAGAACTACGCATAGTAAATGGTAAGCAAGTGATTGAATTAGATAGGCTTGACACGAGATCCATGCCTTGTATTTAATCGGGACATTGTAGGGTAGAAGGAGTTTATTGTATGGTAACTATTCACTGACAGGTTCTTGGTATTCTAAGCAGTGAATTCATATTATCCGGATAGTCGCGATATGTTGAGAAGCATCACTCACGATGTAGAATAAATGTGATTAATTAATTAATCATATTTAATAAATTAGAGAATTTATATAAATAATGATAAAATAGTTTTATTATTATTTATTTCTACTACCGGCTTAATATTGAACCTACAGGGTCACACCATAAAAAGAGAATGATTTAATGGTGGAGGAATTAATTAATAATGGCTAATAATTATTTATTTGTGAAATAAATAATTAATTGGCAAATTTAATAATTGATTAAATGAGATTTAATTGATTATAAATTAATTAAGAAAAGTTCTTAATATTATTAATTAAGGATTTAATTTTTGGAAATTAAATCAAGAGAGAGAATTATTTCTAAAGTCTTTAGAAAAAGGATTAATAATTAAAAGGTGTTTTAATTATTAATGAGAATAATAATTGGGATAATAATAATATTATTTATGGGAAAATTTCAGCTGAAAATTTTGCCTATAAATACACTATTATAGACCCTATTTTATTCCAACCCCATTAGAACCCGAAAACCCAAAAAGTTTGGAAAACCCAATTCTCTCCACCTCCTTCCTCCTCCTTAACATCGTTTTCTTGGTTGATACCGGTGGAGTGCTTCACACTTGAGGAGCAACTGCTAAGGATCTCTGATCGTTGTCTCCGAATTATTTTTAAAGGTTAGATTCGATCCCTCGAATTTTTATTCACGATTTATATGCTTTTATTTGGATTTTGTATGTGTAAATGTGTTTTTCCATGCCCCACTGCGTTTAAAAATCCAACAATGGCATCAGAGCATGGGTTGTATGCATATAGATCTGTGGTAAAAATTTCAGAATTTTATGTGCTTGTATGAATTAATTATGATTTTTACAAGTTATATCATGGATTAATTTAGTCTGATGAGAAATCGTTTCTCAGAATAATTTTGAATGTTGATCTGGGTTCTACAAGTGTTGTAGATCGTCTGGGTAGTTTTTTCATAATTTTAGGATGTATAGATTTTTTATTATGAATTTTTGAAGTTCTAGCAATTAAATTCGTAATTAAATAATCATATATGTATATATATAAATTGTAAGTATATATATTAGTGCATATATCTGCTGTACGTCTGTTGTTTACTGTATGGCAAGGACGGCTGTTCTGAGGTGAGTTGTCAGGCACGGCAACCGAGAAAGATAAAGCTGTCCGGCGGCGGAATAATAATAAAAAAAAATAGGGGTGTAACGCATTCCGGGAATACGTTACACACCTGTGGCGCATTCACGGTATGCGTTACACCCTTTAATGGCTTAAAAGGGGTGTAACGCATCTCCGGAATGCGTTACAGGGCTTGTAACGCGTTCCTGTAGTGCGTTACAGCCCGTCTGTTGATATTAAAATTGATTTTCTGGAAGTTTCGTAACTCCGTTTTGGGCGTGCAATATACCGTTGGATTCGTTTTTCCGAGACGGATCTAATGGAGTGATCAATTTTAGTTTATATAAAAGTTTTGAACTGTTTATATTTCCATGAAGTGTTTTAAAGCTGTTTTTGACTATTTTTAATTGCTTTTAAATGCTTCATGTGATACATAGAGATGTATAATGCTTAGACTAATGTGCTAGATGATATAACATGCCTACCTTGATGTTTATTCATGTTGATATATGTGATATATGCTTAGTTTATCATGCGATGATAGATTTATGTGAACTTAAATAAACATAAGGCGTTTGTTAGACAACCTAGTATAGTGAAATTGTTTCATAACCTTAATAATAATATTATGAATACAATCATGAGATTCTTGTGTTTGTGAAAGACGTAATTGAATATGAATTTTCGATATGAGAGA
Source organism: Apium graveolens (assembly GCF_009905375.1). NCBI lineage: Eukaryota > Viridiplantae > Streptophyta > Magnoliopsida > Apiales > Apiaceae > Apium > Apium graveolens. The sequence continues at coordinate 101,656,636 of NC_133655.1, read as the reverse complement.
AAGGATGATTCTGTCAACAACAGATTTCTATCTGTAAGAAAGGGTTATTAAGTGACGCCTCTTGACAATGCTCCACCCGATCTGGGAATCGTCTGATTATTGATTTGAAATATTTAATTTAAAAGGAAGAATCTCTTTATAATATGATTATGATTGTAACGTAATATAATCCCTCTAAAATTAAATAATATCAAGTAGTAATTGGCCAATGACACAACGGGCTTGTGTCGGTCATAGCCTTCCAACATGATAGAAAGTAGTTCTTATTTTTGAATCATTGTCGGTTCGTGCTACAGCCAAGGGCTTTGATTTCGAAATAAGAAATACTTGTCTATTACATAGAGATGTGTACATTGAATAAGAATCTAAAGGTCGATACGTGCTACAGCCGTGGGCCTTTAGGGACTGATTCAACTGTATAGAATGTTGGGTTAGACTTGACTTAGAATATTGAGTTTGTCGTGCTACAGCCGAGACTCAATTATTCAAGAGGCTAAAATTTGATTAGGGAATAACATGAGATGTAATTGACAAGAGTTGTCTGCCTATTGAACATTGCATGGCGGTTCGTGCTACAGCCGGGGTTGTGTAATGGAATGTAGGATCCCTATTCTCACTAGCATTATGAATGCTTAATTTTTCATGTAGAGGGTTGAATAAATTAAGAAAACTAGTGGGAGCCACTTATGAATAAAGACCCGATTTATATAGTGTTTTGAAATGAAATCGAATATTTTCTAAGTGTTGTTATGTGTTTATCATTTACAGATTTACTTTGTACGTTATGTCTTCTGCACTATCACTCAGGAGCATACTAGATGCTCACAAATTGACTGGTCCTAATTATGCTGACTGGCTTCGAAACTTGAGAATTGTTCTCAGGATTGAGAAGCTGGAATACGTGATTGACTCACATAAGCCTACTGAACCTGCTAGTGATGCACATAATGATGAACATGTTATGTATCGTAAGTGGATAGATGATGCAAATGTTGCTCAATGCATCATGCTAGCTTCCATGAACATTGAGATACAGAAGCAACATGAGCATATGGATGCTCACACTATCCTCATGCATCTACAAGAGTTGTATGATGTGGCAGGGAGGACAGCTCGATATGAGATATCGAAGGAGCTGTTCGGGTGTAGGATGTCTGAGGGATCATCTGTGAATGACCATGTACTTAAGATGATCAATTTGATTGAACGTCTTGGATAACTTGGTTTTGCCATGGATGGGGAGCTGAACCAGGACTTGGTCTTGCAATCGCTTCTGAGTTCGTTCTCGCAGTTTGTTGTGAACTTTCACATGAATAAGTTGGATGTCAGCCTGCCTGAACTCCACAACATGTTCAAGACTGCAGAATCGAATTTTCCCCTTAAGAAGAGTTCTGTTCTTCTAATTGGTGAAGGTTCCAATCCTAAGAAAAGGAAGAGGAACTATTCCAAGAAGAAGAAAGTAGGTGAAAAAACGCCGGTTCCACCAAAAGCTGAAGACCCCAAGAGCAAAGTTGTTTGCTTTCACTGTAACAAGGTGGGGCACTGGAAGAGGAACTGCAAGGTTTACCTTGCAGAATTGAAGAAGAAGAAGGGTAGTGAGACTACCGCTTCTGATTCAGGTATGTTCATGATAGAAGTGAATATGTCATTAAATCAAATTTCTACTTGGGTATTAGATACCGCCTGTGGTTCTCATATCTGCAATTGTTGCAGGGACCAAGGAGAAGTAGGACTCTTGAAGAAGAGGAGGTGATTCTACTGATGGGAAATGGAGCAAGAGTTGTTGCTGAAGATGTAGAATCATTTCATTTACATATGCCTACGGGCAAGACTATTGTTTGAAATAATTGTTATTTTGTTCCCTCGATGGTGAGGAATATTATTCCCATGTTAGACTTGGCTGGATTTTCATTTATTATTGAGAATAATGAATGTTCTATTCTTAGAGATAATATTCTTTATGGACGTGGTACTTTAAATAATGGTCTGTATAAATGTGACATAATTTACTTCAGATTGAACAAACTAATAAAAGAAAAGGGATGATGAAAATCTCACTTCATAGTGGCACTGCAGTCTCCATTTAGTGGACATGGAGAGAGGACTGCAAATTTGCTAGGAATGGTACACACAGATGTATGTGGACCAATATCTAAGCAAGCCATGGGTGGATTTTCATACTTCATTACTTTCATAGATGATAGATCTGGATTCGGATATGTGTTTGATGAAACACAAGTCTGAGGCCTTTGAAAAGTTCAAAGAATATAAGTATGAAGTGGAGAAACAACCAAACATAGTATTATAACTCTTCGATCAGATCGAGGTGGTGAATACCTTGAATGGAGAGTTTTTGGATTATCTCAAAGTAAATGGTATAGTCTCCCAGTGGACTCCTCCAGATTAGTATCTGAAAGGAGATATCGAACTTTGTTAGACATAGTTCGGTCCATGATGAGCTATGCAAATCTTCCAGTATTCCTATGGGGTTATGCATTGGAAACCTCAGCATATTTACTGAATAAGGTGCTTTCCAAATCTATTCCTCAAACTCCGTATGAGATATGGAAAGAAAGGAAACCGAGTCTTAAACACGTTAAGATTTGGGGATGTCCAGCTTATGTCAAGAAAATTGACCCAGATAAGCTGGAATATCGATCCGTAAAATATAGTTTTGTGGGATATCCTAAAGAGACTTTAGGGTATTACTTTTGAACCGATCATCGGGTGTTTTTCTCCAGACATGCTACCTTCTTGGAAAAGGAGTTTATCCTTGAAGGAAACAGTGGGAGCAAAATTAAACTTGATGAAGTTCAAGAAGCACAAACTACTACGGATCAAGTGGAAACACCTGTTCTGACTGAACAACCTTTTGTGGAACAGCCCATTCATAGATCAGGGAGAGTGTCTCGCCAACCTGAGAGGTATTATGGCCTTGTCATTGAGAATGAAAATGAGTTGTTGATCATTGATGATGACGACCCTGTGACCTATAATGAGGCTATGAGTAGTGTTGACTCAGAGAAATGGCATAGTGCCATGAAATCCGGAAAGGAATCTATGTATACGGTATACAAAAGATAGATTATAGCAGATGGCCAGGTGGAGACCTTTAAGGCCAGGCTTGTGGCAAAAGAATTCAAACAAAGGCAATGGATTGACTTTGATGAAACCTTTTACCTGTAGCCCTGTTAAAATCAGTTCGGATTTTGCTTGCGAATGCTGCTTACTACGACTATGAGATCTGGCAATTAGCCAGATGGTTTTCTTTCCAAGAGAAATGAAAACCTAGTGTGTAAGCTGCTGCGAACCATATGTGGTTTAAAGCAGGCTTCTCGAAAGATGGAACATTCGTTTTGATGAGACAATCAAAGAGTTTGATTTTATCAAAAACGAAGATGAACCATGCGTCTACAAAAGGGTTAGTGGGAGCGCTGTAATATTTCTTGTATTGTATTAAAATAGAGTTGACACACATAACAACATAGCAGACCCACTCACAAAGCTATTTTTTGAAAGTCACTTTGATCGTCATAAAGATGAGATGGGTATTAGATACCAGAGTGATTGGCTTTAGTACAAGTGGGAGATTGAAAGGAATATGTCCTAAGTCCAATCATGTATTAGGATTTAGGAATAACTTTTATGTAATCTGTTTTGATTTCATTGATATTAATAAAAGACTTGTTTTGTTTTTATTATGGGCTCTATCTATTTAAGTGTTTAAATAAGATATACCATAGTTTAGAGTAAAGCTTTTTATGGATTATGATGAGATCATAATAGTGAGACCTAAAAAGATGATAACTTTACACTTAAATAGTTCCTGGTCATAGGATTACTAACTGGTAATTAATAATCCGCAAAGATCGGTACATACTATGTTTGCTTCATTATGAAGGATGTCTGTTCTCATAGACATTTGTGTGGTGACACTATAGCTAGTATGTAGGTGCTTATTATGGAATAAGTTCACTGAACATGACTCACATAGCTGAACAACTGATGAAGTTCACTCACGTGTCAGCAGTTGTTCACATAGTGATAGTTGTACAAGTATCCTTAGACTTGAGGTCATCATAGTCATCTTGTGTACACTGAACTATGCTTTGGTTTAGTTCTTAGTCTCCAGGGACAATTATTAGGGCTCTTCTGGGTATAGGAATTTGTACACGAAGATAGTGTATGATCAATAAAGGATCTACCCCTTCCAGTGAAGGAAGCGAATGTTCAAGGCTGATCCACTTATGCTAGTTCAGGAATCTCTGGCCAGAGTAAATGAAATGAGAAAGGAGTTTCTAATTTGCATAGAACTACGCATAGTAAATCGTAAGCAAGTGATTAAATTAGATAGGCTTGACACGAGATCCATGCCTTGTATTTAATCGGGACATTGTAGGGTAGAAGGAGTTTATTGTACGGTAACTATTCACTGACAGGTTCTTGGTATTCTAAGCAGTGAATTCATATTATCCAGATAGTCGCGATATGTTGAGAAGCATCACTCACGATGTAGAATAAATGTGATTAATTAATTAATCATATTTAATAAATTAGAGAATTTATATAAATAATGATAAAATAGTTTTATTATTATTTATTTCTACTACCGGCTTAATATTGAACCTACAGGGTCACACTATAAAAAGAGAATGATTTAATGGTGGAGGAATTAATTAATAATGGCTAATAATTATTTATTTGTGAAATAAATAATTAATTGGCAAATTTAATAATTGATTAAATGAGATTTAATTGATTATAAATTAATTAAGAAAAGTTCTTAATATTATTAATTAAGGATTTAATTTTTGGAAATTAAATCAAGAGAGAGAATTATTTCTAAAGTGTTTAGAAAAAGGATTAATAATTAAAAGGTGTTTTAATTATTAATGAGAATAATAATTGGGATAATAATAATATTATTTATGGGAAAATTTCAGCTGAAAATTTTGCCTATAAATACACTATTATAGACCCTATTTTATTCCAACCTCATTAGAACCCGAAAACCCAAAAAGTTTGGAAAAGCCAATTCTCTCCACCTCCTTCCTCCTCCTTAACATCGTTTTCTTGGTGGATACCGGTGGAGTGCTTCACACTTGAGGAGCAACTGCTAAGGATCTCTGATCGTTGTCTCCGAATTATTTTTAAAGGTTAGATTCGATCCCTCGAATTTTTATTCACGATTTATATGCTTTTATTTGGATTTTGTATGTGTAAAAGTGTTTTTCCACGCCCCGCTGCGTTTAAAAATCCAACAAGTTTGTTATGGTATTCATTGATGATATTCTAGTATATTCGAAGACGGAAGAAGAGCATGATCAACACTTGTGGATAGTTTTGGAGATTCTTAGACAAGAAAGATTGTATGCAAAATTTTCAAAGTGTGAGTTTTGGTTAAAAGAATTGCATTTTTTTGGACATATAATTGGAAACAAAGGAATTAGAGTGGATCCTGCCAAGATTGAAGCGATTATGAGTTGGGAGAGACCAAAGACTCCCACGGATGTAAGAAGCTTTTAAGGATTCGCCGGGTACTACAGAAGATTTGTGAAGGATTTCTCAAAGATCGCTACGCCATTAACCAAGCTAACAAGAAAGAATCACAAGTTTGAATAGAATGAGGAATGTGAAGAAAGTTTTTAAGAATTGAAGCAGAGGTTGGTTATCGCTCCAGTATTGGTACTACCCAATGACAAGGGAGATTTTGTGATATATAGCGATGCCTCACATAAGGGCTTAGGATGCGTGCTAATGCAACATAACAAGGTGATTGCATATGCCTCGAGACAGCTAAAGCCTCATAAATTGAGATATCCAACCCATGATCTAGAATTGGCAGCCATAGTGTTCACACTCAAGATATGGAGACGCTACTTGTACGGAGAAAAGTGTGAAATTTATACAGATCATAAAAGCTTGAAGTATATTTTCACCCATAAGGAACTCAATATGAGACAACGGAGATGGTTGGAGTTAATCAATATCATCCAGGAAAGGCTAATGTAGTAGCCGATGCCTTGAGTAGGAAGGAAAGGTTAAATATGATGCCAAGAGAATTATCCGAAGAGATTGAGAGATTTAAGTTGGAACTTTGTAATTGTGGGACATTAAAAGAAATTTGTTATGCCATGAATTTTTAGCCAAAGCTATTATAGAGGATAAAGAAATGTCAAGAAGAAGTGATGAGTCAAGAGAATAATAAACTGACGGGAGAAGAAGCATGTACGAAAAAGGATGAGCAAGGAATATTAAGATTTTCATCAATGATTTGGATTCCTCAAGTGATTGAATTAAAGAACGAGATACTACAGGAAGCACACAACTCGAAATTTTCGATTCACCCGGGAAGTACCAAGATGTACCAGGATTTGAAAAAGATATTTTGGTGGCCAAATTTGAAAAGAGAGATTGCAGATTGGGTCTCTAAGTGCTACACGTGTCAAAGAGTAAAAGCGGAACATCAAAGTCTAAGTGGATTGATTCAGCCATTGAAGATTCCTGAGTGGAAATGGGAAAATATCGCCATGGATTTCATAGTGGGACTGCCTCGAAAAAAATCCGGACATGATGCCATATGGGTTATAGTTGATCGCCTCACAAAATCGGCACATTTATTACCATTCAACGAGAAGACTTCATTGGATAGGTTGGTCCATATGTAGGTGCACGAAATTGTGTTACGACACGACGTACGAATTTGGATAGTTTTGGATCGAGATCCACGATTCAACTCAAGATTTTGGAGGCAGTTTCAGGAAAGTTTGGGCACGAAGCTAAATATGAGCACAACATATCATCCACAAACTGACGGTCAAAGTGAGAGAACTATTCAAACAATTGAAGACATGTTGCGCAGTTGTACAATTAATTTCGCAGGAAGTTGGGATGATCACCTATCACTTGTAGACAACAACAGTTACCACTATAGTATTGGAATGCCTCCATATGAAGCTTTATATGGAATAAAATGCAGATCCCCGATAACTTGGGATGAGGTAGGAGAAGGAAAAGTAATTGGTCCTGAATTGGTTCAGCAAATGAAGGAAACGATCGCCTTAATCCGGAAAAGACTAACTGCTGCTCAAGATAGACAGATGAAGTATGCAGATCCCTCCCGAAAGGATGTGAGTTTCCAAGTAGGTGAAGCCGTATTGCTGAAAGTGTCGCCATGGAAAGGTTTCACCCGATTTAGGAAAAAGGAAAAATTGGCACCTCGTTACATTGGTCCTTTTGAGATTCTAAATAAAGTAGGAAAAGTAGCCAATGAGCTATCTCTACCGCCTCAATATCAGCATGTTCATAACCTATTCCATGTGTCACTACTTAAAATGTATAATCTGGATGCTAAACATGTGATAGAGTATGAGCCATTAGAAATTTAGAAAGATTTATCATTTGTGGAGCAACCTGTCAAAATACTCGACTGGCAAAAAAAGAGTCTTACAAATAAGTCGGTAAAGATGGTAAGAGTGCTTTGGAGAAATCCCAAAGTCGAAGAATCGACATGGGAATTAGAGTCAGAAATGCGAGTCTCGTACCCTCACCTATTTTTCTTAGATTCTGGGGACATAATCCTTTAAAGGGGAGAGGATGTTGTTAGTCCCTAACAATGCAACAAGAATTACAGAAGGGGGGTTGAATAGAATTCTTGAACCTTTTTCTCAAATTATAAAATGTTCTATCTTAATAACATATAAGTGTTTGATTTGCAATGTGCGGAATAAGAAGTTAGTAAAATCAAAACACAAGTAATTAAAAACACAAGTCTTTAAAAACTTTCTGGTGGATTTGAATGTATCCACCAGAGATATATATTATATCAAGAGAACTCTGTGTAGCAAGATTTGCTCACAGCTGCTTACAAATATGAACAACTAAGTTTTCAGAGAAATGCTAAGAATACAGCTTACAAATGTTTCTCTGAGAAAATTCTTGCTTAGTGTTCTTGTTGTTCTATTTGCTACTTCTTGGTTTATATATCACCAAGATTACAATGTAATAAGACAAGATAATAAGACAAAACCTATCAAGTCTAATACTATGCTACTTCATTACTCTATTCCAGTATCTTTGAATATCTTCATAATAGCATGGAAATGGTAATGCTTCTTTGTTCTCTAAAACCCAGTTGAATAGGCTTCCACATTCCTTTTTCATACACTCGACGCATGTGACTGTGTTGTCACTGTCAACTAATGTTAGAATTGATTATTCGTCGGGTACATGATCATCCGTCGGGTTGCCTTGTTGATCATCCGTCGAGTGGCATTGTTGTTTATCCGTCGGGTAGCAATCTGTCACTTGACTTCATTTCATTTATACAGAATTACAAGACATCATCTATGTACAATTAATCAACCTATTCTACATATCTAATTAAAGTCAACATGACTTGAGTGCTACTGTAATATCCAGGATATATCGTGTAATTATGTTGTTAATAAATGATTAGTATATGTGTTCAATATCCATTATGTGAATTAATTGTTAAGTGTTATCTGTGTTTGGATTTTTAAAAAAAAATATTAATTTAGTATTTTAATTTTTATATGTCCAAAATAAAATATAGATAATTGTCATATCTTCCTAATTATTTTTATGTTGATTTATGGATTTATAAGGATCATATGAAATTTATAAAATCTTTTTCTGAGTATTTAAAATCTATTTTATAAAAACGGGAACCAACTGACGTCATCCGTTGTTACGCTTTTGGAACCCGAAACTCTTCCGAGAACTCCTTCCTAACCGAATTGTAATATTCCGAGCATATTCCATGTTTCGACTTTTTCGATCCGGCGTACGGTTTGTTCTGCGCGGGTCCCGGCGCAATATTTTCGATACAATATTCGTTTCAGCAAATCAATAAAACCCGTATTTTCGATAAACGGGAGCTTTTTGTTAAACTATCCCAATTATCACCTCGTAGTACGTGTAACCAGGCGCTGAGACCAAGACCGCAGTACAAATTGTACTGGTTTGGATAATTATCCCGAAAACCGATACCGTTTGGATCAGTTTTTATAAATAAACGTACCGTTTTATATCCCGAATGATCCAACGGGATACTAATTTTCCGTAATTATAAATACCCTTTTCCCGTATTTTATTTCGTATCAAAATCATTTGCATATAGTTAATTTTATAATTTTCAGAGAAAAACCCTAATTTCATAAACTGTTCTAAGAATCAAACAGCAAAACGAAGGCGTTACCGATCTCTGTTTTCAAAGCTTGAGTAACCAAAACGAAGGATTTGAAGTGTTCTACCATATTCTGAGCTTCGTTTTACTGCAGAAATCAAGGGTATTTTTATATATTTTTATTTATTTTCGAATTAATTTTATTAAAAATATGAATTTTTGTTCGGATGATTGTTTGTATGATTTGATGATTGCATGTTGTAGAGCTTGTTTTCCTGATGATTTTGATATATTATACGTCTGATTTGGAGTTCAATAACATGTTCAAATTTGAGTTTGATTTTTGAATTTTAAAATTAGGGTTTATAACCCGTATGAATGTTCTTAATTGAAATTTGGGGGTTTCTTATTTTGGAATAGATTGATGTTGTGGTATAGTGGGTTGTGTTCTCTGTGAAATTTGCAATCCAGTCGTATAAGTTTCATGAATCAACGAGGTCTGTAGAGAAGGGAGTTGTGTTTTGAAGTTTACGTCGAGCTCGCCGGAAACCGGCGAACTTCTCGGCCAAATTCCGGCCAACTCAGGGATTGTTAGGTTGATTTGATGGTATGGTTAGATTTCTGGTAAATTGTAGATTAAATCTGGAGTTTGTGGTGGTGGAAGGATGTCGGAGTTGAGTTCTCCGGCGAACCTGACTGTTTTCCGGCGAAGGGCTGGAAAATTGCAGTTTAGTACCCCAACTTTTGAAAACGATGAAGTTCAGTCCCTGAACTTTCCAGAGTTTGCAAAAGTTGGATTCCTGTTTTAAAAATATTTAAAAATCATATTTCCTATTTATTGTCATTATAAAAATTCAATTTTTAATTTCTGAAAATTCTAAAAATTATTATTTTAATTCCGTCCAAAATAAATCTGAATTAGTTAGTTAATTAATTTCAGTTAATTTTTAATTGATTAATTGGTCAATTAATTCGAAAATTAATTGATTAATTGATTTAATTAATTATTAATTGATTTTAATTAATTATTTAATTAGATTTAATTGTTTAAAAATGATTTAAAAATTCCGAAAAATAGTTTCGAGCTTTAAAATATTATTCTAAATTATTTCCATGGCTCGATAATTATTATAAAATTGTTTCGGAGCCAGAATTGGCCAACCGAACCCTGTTTATTATTCCGAAATTAATCCAACGACCCGTTTTAATTCCGAAAAATGTTTTAAAAATCATTTTAAATACCTGAAAAAGCCTGTTTATGACCCGAGACTTATTTATAAATGATATATCATTGATTATGTGACGTGTTATGTGTTATATGTGACTTGTTGGCTGACTGTCGGCCTGTATATTCGATGTTTACTGGTTTATTGTGTAACTTTCAATCCGTTAATCGGATTTGGGTGAAACGAAGGGTAGATAAAAGTATGTGTTGAATAGAATCCTATGAGTTAAATATTGATAGATGCTTATGATATGTGAGCAGAAGAGGCAAGGCGTAGGAAAGGGAAACCAGTAGTTGAGGAGTAAGACGGTTGAGATTGGAAACGAGTACAGTGTAGTAAGCTAATACCAGGCAAGTGTTCTGAACTTTCTCGAGATATTGTCGTGATTGATATTCCTGTTTTATATTGTAAGTGCTTTGAAGCACTGAATCCTAAACCTTGATTCCAGTTATTAATCTTGAGCTGTAACCTGATTCTTTCTAGACCATTGATTGTTGTATACCCCAAACACGAACCTCAAATATACGATACTACTCCACAAATACATACAAACTAAATATTAAACACTGAACCATATTGCTTACACATTCAAACCTTTGTATTTTACGCTTTGAAAGACCAAATCCTTGAAACCCTGAAACATTGATTCATTGTTAGCCAATTCTTTCATTACCTAGCATCCAAACTTTGAAAATGCTCTTTTGGTCCTTATGCAGATTAAAACCATTTCATTATGGAACATCAAATGTTGTTAATAATTCTGGATATTGTTTATTATTGCTTATTCTGTTATTATGTTAGAATTGGATTATTTTTATAAAATTGTGGACCAGATTCGTGGTCAGACCATATAATGGTCAAGTTAGGCCAATGTGTGCCTTAGATCCAGTAGTTAGAGCAGTGCTGTGTGCTTTGCTCGGGGTTAGTGTGTGACTGATCAGCAACCTAACCTTGGTTTTTAACATGAAAATATAATATCCAATTCTAAATCATAATCCATTGTTCACTTGATATCAAAACCATATTCACCTGATGATCATTATTCTCAGTTTTGTCATTGTGACTTGCTGAGCTAGTTAGCTCATTTGTGCAATATTGTTTCTGTTCTTTTTCAGTTAAGAAGGAACCGGTTGGTACCGAGGATCCCCAGTCCAGTGCGAGAGCTAGGGGTTCAGGTTGATTGAGCTGAGCTAGTAGGCTTCTTTTGGGATAATTTAAGTTTGTAAAAGTTTGTAATAATGTTTAATACTCAGTTATGAGTTGGATAGTTGGGATTTGAACGGTTTGTAATATAAGTAGATGTGTTTGACTTGTGTGCATACTTTAACCTGTTACGGTCCGTGGTAGTTGGTAAGTAGGGTCACTGCATATTATTATTATCTTAATTATTGTTATAAGCAGGTTATGAATAAGGTGTGTGGACCCCAAACTTCTGACCCGAGTTTGGAGGGCGCCACAGCTACTACAGAATCTAAACAAGGTATATGCAGAAATGTGCTACAGACTCATTATTACATAAGCTACTCACTCGATGGATAATTAATTATCATCCGTCAGGACTATATTGAGTCATCCGTCGGGACTATATTCCTTATCTGTCGAGTGCTACATTTTTCACTAAGTAAAATCTACTAAGGTGTTTTGTTAATGAAATCATCACGTTCACAACATATCCACAACAATCTCCCCCAATTTATGTCTACTGGAATTGTAGCCATAAATTAAGAGAAACTTGATGATAGCAAAACACCCTAAATATACAACTTTAAAAGTGAGTAGATAAAACTGTAAAGTGCTTCAAATAACAAAATGCACAAGATTAGCTCACAGTCATTTTCAAGATGGTCCTCTAGCCTGAGCAGATTTATCTAGTTCCTTGAAGGTCTGAATCTCTTTCCAAGCTTTCTGTTGTTTTCTTCTATTTGATTTTGGAGCTGTCTGTGGAATTTCAGTTCATCAGATTCTGAGAGATTTAGCTTTTCTTGCATCTCCAAAAGAGTCTCATTGCTAGAGTTGCTCAATTGGTCTTCTAATCTGAAAAATCTTCTAACTCCTTTATCATCCATGAACTCTACCAGCAAGTAGGGCCTTAGATGCACTCTACTTCCTGTGTAAGGAATAGTTAGAGTCTTTGGGAGTGCATCTTTAGCTCTAATACTCCTCAGTTCTTCAATCTTCTTTAGAACCAGTCTTCTTGCAGTTACATTGAATCCAAAGTTCTTCTTGAATGATGAATAAACATTTATCAGCACAGATTGGCTTTCTTGAAGGTTCGTGTGAAGTGGCCATTGAATCTTCTTTCCTCCCTTGTACTTGAAAACTAACCTTTCAGGTATATTCCTGTAGGCATCAATCCCTCTAACTTCTTCCAGTTCATCTAGATAGAGGTTTAGATCAGAGAATTCCTTGATGTCACATAAGTACATGTAATCTCCCTTGTTGACTTTGGATTGAGCTTTGATTAGAGATTTGGATTTGAGAGGTGACAACTTCACTTTCTTGATTGCTCTTAACTTTGTTCTTTTTGGCTTGTTAAGGATTGGCAAATTGAATTCAGGAATTGGTAGACTTTCCCAGTCTATTGGTTCATCCTTAGGCACAATAGGTTCACCATGAATGTTCCTGTAAGGATCCACCACCTTAATATCTTCAAATACCACTGAGGGTTTTGATGCTTGAGTTGTAGTTGGAGTGGATTCCTTGGGAAACTGATCCTCCAATTCCTTACCAATAAAGTTCAATTTCCTTTTGGTTCTTTTGGCCAATTCCATGTATCTGTGAGATTTCTTCTGTTATGGTTCAACTTGCTTCTTTGGATCTTGAGATTCAGTGATTTCGAATGGTTGATTAGGAATTTTTTATGTTGGTTTCACAGCTTGTAGCTTGGCCAAGATAGCAGCTTGCTCTTTCTTTTGTTTAACCTTTTTAGCATCTAGAGCAGCTTGCTTCTTTTCTTGCTTTAATCTTGCCTTTTCTTCTCTCTTTACTTCAGCAAATTGAGGATGTCCAGCCACCACACAAATCTCTTTACCATTTCTGAAAACTTTAGCAATTCTCCTTTTCAAAGCTGAATCAGCTGGATCCTTGTAGAAGGCAATAGATCTTGACAATAGTTTCTTCTTGTCAGGCTTTGGTGTCTCATACACTGTATCCAAAGGGTTCTTTAGTGATGATTTTGGATAGTTCACCCTTGGCTTTAAAAGTACTTCAGCCTTTGGAGATTTGATGCAGGATGACTGTCCTCTTTCCAGATAGTTCATGCTCATTTCATTCACAGAGATTTGCATGACTTGAGAGTGATGAATGGCTGACTTTTCTGGCTTCTTTGCTAGCCCAAACTTCTTTTGAATGTCCTCATCAATTTTCTCCCAGTTGATTGGAATCAACTGCTCCTTTTTAGCTGCTCTTAAATTGGCTGCTGCTTTATTTATCAGATCAATGCTATCTTTGGCTGGTGGCTTGGTGAAAGTAATTAAAGGCACAATTACTTTGCTAACTTCAATGTTGAGCACCTTTTACTCCTCCTCACTTCTAGAAATCTCTTTCTCCCCTTTTTGTTATCAGCAAGTTGAGTAGAGGAGGTCTGTGCAACCACCAGTTTCTGAAGCAATTCTGCCTGTTGAGCTTGGTGTAGATGAATTGCTATAAGAGATGCTTCCATTGCTGACATTCTTGTATCTAAGGCATCTATCTTGGTGGCAAGATCAGAATTTTTCCTGAGTTGTCTCTTGATGTCAAGCATTGTAGCTTCTGGAAGTTTAGAGTCCATCTTGTCAGAAATAGCCTTTTTAGTCTCATCAATATCACCTTTGGTAATGTTGACATCTCGAGCATATTGAAAACCTTGAATTTATTGTAGTTGCAGAGAAGCAAGATGTGCTTGAAGGAGCTTTTTGGTGTTGGCATTTGTGGTGGTTTGAAGAGCAGAATTTATCTGATTTATGAGTTGAATCAGGGTTGTCTTGAAGTAGTGTTCATCACAGTGCTTTGAAAATGCCCAAGATGTCATGTCTGATCTTGAACTAGAACCTACTTCTCCCCCTATGTCTAATGGCTCTTCTTCACTATCTCCACCTTCACCTCCAAAGAAATCTTCTGAACCACCAGTCTCATAATCAACATCACCAGCTGTAGAGGGCAAAGCTGTGATGGCATCCTTAGCCCTTAGCATTGACTGTGTGGTGTGCTCCAAGTTAAGCATCCTTTCTGCATTGTCATTCCCCTATTCAGCTAGAAGTTGATATGCTGGAACAAGGTGAGTAAATGTCTCAGCATCAAGGGAGGTGGAATCTATAACAACTTAAGGTTGTTGAGATAGTCTCTCCCTGTCTACATCCTGGACATTCATTAACTCACTTACAATAACATCCATCCTTATATCTTCAGTACCTATTTTTCTCTCATTTTCTCTCTTTTGTTGCATCAAGGTCTCACCTTGGCTCCCCACCCTCACACCCTCACCTTCACCATCTAAGTTGGGACTCCATACACTCTCTTTTGCCAATCCTGAAGAACTGGATTGCATATTTTCACTCTTTACCTCTCCTTTTTCCTGGGAGTAACCCAGACTCTCACTCAGTTCACTCCCTTCCCTCAATCCTAGGAGTGATTGTACTACCACTAAGTCTTCTACACTTGAGATAATTGATAAAATTGGAAGCTGTGCAGAGAAACTCGACAGATAAGGGATATCCATCGACTTAGCAGTTTGTCTATCCGATGGATAACTGCTGTTAAGCTTATCCGTCGGGATACAATCACTACTCGACGGATAAATAATTTCCATCGAGAGATTAGGAAGAAATGAGTTTGGAGTGGAAACTATTATAGACTCTGTGCAGATTGATAAAAATTTTGGTACATATGTCTCAACAGTTCCTGAAAGAATTGGCAAGTGAGCCAACAAATCATCCAAAAGATGATACTCACTTGCACTAGATTTTGGCTTCCCCAACAGAGTTAAAGAAGGGGAATCAGGAATTGATGTGTTTATCATATCCACATCCAAAGAGTTTATGAGAGAATTTGGTGTTTGGGGTGCTTCTATTACTAAAGATTTTGGATGTGACTCCATATTTATTGGAGTCACATCAAATTGACTTTGAAAAGGTGCAGCGACTGTGTCTTTAGCACCAGTTTGCACAGTGTGTGAACCCTTTGCATCCCCAAGAGTTTTTGGTTTCTTCTTTCTAGTATAGGTTTGGGGTGAGCATGTGTCCCTTACCCTTTTGGCCTGTGCTCTTGGCTGAGAGCTTTGTTCAATAGTCACATCCTTTTGGGAGGATGCAACTAGCAATGAGCTAATTTCCTTATTAAGCACTGGAGTCTGTTGGGAAACTATAGTGTGGCTAGGTTAGGAAATACTCACCTCTCCAACCTTATCCTTAGGGTTTCTTTTATGTTCACCCTGTCCCTCACCTACCTTACCCACCTTCACACTCCCCTCTTTAGATTTGGTGGATTTTGCAACTGACATCTTTTGAGAGATACCAGAGGGGGCTTTCTTTGACTTGGATTTAGAAATCTTTGATGGCTTGGTAACTTGGGTAGGCAACTGTTGGGTCATTGACACAGTTGCCATAGCTACACTAGAATGCAAGGAAATTTGTGAGGTTGGAATAGTAGAGACATATGAACTTACCTCACTTACCTGAGGTGCTTCCATTATAGGGAAATAGAAGATTGGCACCTCTTTGTGATGGTTTGCCCTGTTCAAATATGCAATAATTCTTCTCTCTTGAACCCAACAATCTAGTTTTTTGGTTGAGTTCTCAAGCACAATTCCCTCAGAGAGGTGGTTAGCTAACATCATAAAAAATCTAGCATAATAAACATTTTTACCCCTCTTATTTAACTCTCCTAACTTAAACCCCAACTCAAACAAAAAAGATCACTAAAGTTAAAGTACTTATCAGTAACTAGCATGTAAAGCTTGTTAAGCATAAAGATATTGACATAATCAAAATTACTGATTTTACCAGAGAATACCATAGTAACTACATCACATAGATAACTCCATTCTTTCCTAAGACCCAACCTCCTAATTTCACTTAACTTAGAAGTAGAGAGTGCATAGTTCATGGAGTTAAGCATGTTAATAATGTCTGTGTCTGTGTGTGGTGAAGTTACAGTATTATCAGGAATCTTGAAACATGCTTTAACAACATCACAGTTAATATAGGATTCTTTACCTTCAATAGTGAGTACGATGGTCTTATCAGTTGAGTTATACACAGCAGTTGACCACATTTCCTCAACAACCTCACAGAAGATGGTGGGTGATTCTAGCATGGCATAGTTGAGTTTGCAGTTCTTCACAAAATCCATCATTTTGTGGTAGTCACCAGACTGTTGAATCCCCTTGTTTACTAGAGCCGTAAAATTGTTCTTCTCATAGATGAATCCAGTTTGTGACATGATCTTGACGACTGGTGCCATTGTTACAGAGTGGAAATTACAGAGATAGAGATGCTAAGTGCTTTTGAGAAAGAGAGAATTTAGAGCAGATGATTTGAGAATGATAAAAGAAAAGTAATGGAAATGAATTAAGCTTTTATACTATCTCAAAAATAACTGTAAAAAATAATAAAGTAAAATAAAGTAACCAATAAGAATTTCCCAAAATAGCCGTTTAAAAATAAACTGTAAAAATTCCTTCAATTATCCGTCGTGTTATACTTATAAACTGTAAGTATACTCGATGGATAAAGTTCAGGGAATTAATGGCTAAGATTCAGACAATTCGACGGATGAGGATAAATCAGTTATCCGTCGAGTCATAAAATATTCCAGAAAAGTAATTGATTTTATTAATAAAATGTATACCGACGGATGATCAAACTCGATAAATAATGATCATCCGTCGAGATGTAACTTTTAACTTAGCCAAAATTTCATCCAAGACTGAAAAATCAATTAAGTTTCTGGCTGCAATACAACTTGCAAATTATCTGAAAAGATTTAAGAGTAATTTAGCATACCTAACTCACTTACCAACCTTAAAAAGGTGGATTCATCTAGTGGCTTGGTAAATATATCTGCAAGCTGCTTTTCACTTGGAACAAAATGTAGTTCCACAATACCATTCATTACATGTTCCCTTATGAAGTGGTATTTGATGTCTATGTGCTTTGTCATTGAATGCTGTACTGGATTTTCAGTGATAGCAATTGCACTTGTGTTATCACAGAAAATGGGAATTCTTTCCACTTGCAGACCATAGTCTAGCAATTGGTTTTTCATCCACAAAATCTATGCACAGCAACTGCCAGCAGCAATATATTCAGCTTCAGCTATAGAAGTAGAAACTGAATTTTGCTTTTTACTGAACCAGGACACAAGCTTGTTTCCTAGAAATTGACAGGTGCCTGTTATACTTTTTCTATCAATTCTACAACCTGCATAATCTGTATATGAATAACCAGTTAGATCAAAACCAGAATCTCTAGGGTACCAAATGCCAAGTTTTGGTGTTCCCTTGAGATATCTGAAAATTCTCTTAATAGCTAATAAGTGAGATTCTCTAGGATCAGCCTGAAATCTAGCACACAAACATGTAGCAAATATTATATCTGGCCTACTAGCTGTTAAGTACAGAAGTGAGCCAACCATGCCCCTATAACTTAAAATATCCACAGACTTTTCAGTAATATTTAAATTAAGCTTAGTTGCAGTGGCCATGGGAGTTTTTACAGATGTGCAATCCATTAGATCAAACTTTTTTTATAAGATCAAAAACGTATTTAGTTTGACTAATGAATATTCCATCACTAACTTGCTTAACTTGCAAACCAAGAAATTAAGTTAGTTCTCCCATCATACTCATTTCATACTTACTTTACACCAATTTGACAAACTTTTTGCAAAGTTTTTCATCTGTAGAGCCAAAAATAATATCATCTACATAAATTTGAACAAGTATACTAGAGCCATTAACATTTCTAAAGAAAAGAGTTTTGCCTACAGTACCTCTAGTGAAGTGATTCTCTAAAAGAAACTTTGACAAAGTGTCATACCAGGCTCTAGGTGCTTGCTTCAGTCCATAAAGTGCTTTCAAAAGACAGTATACATATTCTGGAAAATTTGGATCTTCAAAACTAGGAGGCTGACTCACATAGACTTCCTCCTCCAAATCTCCATTCAGAAAGGCACTTTTGACATCCATTTGATAGACTTTAAAATTGGCATGGGCTGCATAGGCTAAGAAGATTCTGATGGCTTCAAGTCTTGCAACAGGAGAAAATGTTTCATCAAAGTCTATTCCTTCATATTGACAAGAGGCCTTAGCAACCAATATAGCTTTGTTCCTGACTACTATGCCATTTTTATCCATCTTATTTCCGAATACCCATTTGGTGTCAATTAGATTCTTTCCTTTAGGATTGGGCACCAGCTTCCATACCTTATTCCTCTCAAATTGGTTTAGCTCCTCCTGCATAACTAAAATCCAATTAGGATCCAACAAAGCTTCTTCTACCTTCTTTGGTTCTTCCTTAGAAAGAAAGCTGCTGTATAAACATTCTTCTTGAGTTGCTCTTCTTGTTTGAACTCTAGAAGATACATCACCAATGATGAGCTCAAAGGGGTGATCCTTTGTCCATTTCCTTTGTTGAGGTAGATTAGCTCTAGATGAAGAGGCCTCATTGTTGTCTTGATGTGTGTTTGAGTTTTGATTGTTAGAAACTCCCCATGAGTTAATGGATCTTTGATTTCAGAAAGGGGAACTTTCTGTAAGTGGTCTATTCTGACTTCCAGCTTCTTTTAAAGACCCGACGGATGGTGAATTTTGAGTACCGACGGATGAGGCTGGTTGTCTCCCGACGGATAAAGCAGATTGTCTCCCGACGGATAAAGCATATTGTCTTCCGATGGATGAAGCATTATGCAACTCGACAGATGTTGAATTTTGTGCTTCATTGGTAGTAGATTTTTTTGCATTATCCTTTGATACTGTTTCTTGATCACTTTCATCATCACTGTCATCACTAACCATCTCCACATTGTCAAATTTGAGGCTCTCATGGTAATCTCCATCTTGTAGTCCTTCAATCTTTTTATCATCAAACACAACATCTATTGCTTCCAAAATAATGTTGGTTCTTAGATTATAGACTCTATATGCTTTACCAACATCATATCCAACAAAAATTCCTTCATCTGCTTTAGCATCAAACTTCCCATTCTGATCAGTTTGATATCTCAAGATATAACATTTACAGCCAAAGACATGAAGAAAATTTAGAGTTGGCTTCTTGTTCTTGAACAATTGGTAGGGAGTCATGCATTTTGCTTGATTAATCAGAGAAATATTTTGAGTGTAGCATGCAGTATTTACAGCTTCAGCCCAGAAATATGTTGGTAATTTAGATTCTTCAAGCATTGTCCGTGCAGCTTCAATAAGTGATCTGTTCTTCCTTTCTACTACTCCATTTTGTTGTGGAGTTCTTGCTTCTGAAAACTCATGCAGGATCCCATTTTCTTCACAAAATGCTCTCATGACAGAATTCTTGAACTCAGTTCCATTATCACTCCTGATTCTTCTAACTTTGAAATCAGGATGATTATTGACTTGCCTTTTGTGATTGATGATGATTTCACTAGCCTCATCTTTACGCTGGGTTCCAGAAACGTTTTTTGGAGAGAAAAGAAAAGAAAGGTAAAGAATACATTTCTTCAGCTTGTTCCCGAACAACTTTTATGAAAGAAAGGAAAAGAAAGCTGCAGATTTGGGAAGAAGTTTTCTTTATTTTTGTCTCCAAAATCTTCTTCCCACTTTTGGAAAGATTAGGAGAGAATGGAAAATTGGTTATTTTCTATTCTTTTCTTTTCTACCCTAGATTCGGGAACACAACATTAGACTTTAGGAAATATGTCCAAGAGAACTTTGAGAAATCATCTACAATTACTAAGCAAAATCTTTTCCTTGAAATGGACAACACATTGACTGGTCCAAACAAATCCATGTGTAGCAGTTGCAAAGGTTCTTCAATTATTGAGTCAAGCTTCTTTCTGAATGATGCTTTAATTTGTTTTCCCTTCTGGCAAGCATCACACAATCCATCCTTAGAAAACTCCACTTGAGGAATGCCTCTAACCAGTTCTTTCTTTACTAGTTCATTCATGGTCTTGAAGTTTAGATGGGATAGCTTCTTGTGCCATAACCAACTTTCATCCTGACTTGCTTTGCTGAGAAGATAAGTAATAGATTCTGCATTTGATGAGTTGAAGTCAGCTAGGTACACATTTCCTCTTCTCACACCAGTAAGAACCACTTTGTTGCTCCTCTTATTATTCACAACACAGGCTTCTGAGTTGAAGGTTACCGAATTGCTTTTATCATAAAGCTGGCTGATACTCAACAAATTATGCTTGAGACCATCCACTAAGGCAACCTCCTCAATGATGACATTGTCTTTTGAAATCAAGCCATATCCCACAGTATAACCCTTGCTTTCATCTCCAAAAGTAATACTTGGGTCAGCTCTCTCCTTGAACTCTGTGAGCAGGGTAGAATCACTAGTCATGTGTCTTGAACAACCACTATCCAAGTACCATAGATTCTTTCTGTTTCCCTGCACACATCAAAATCAAATCAAGTTGATTTTGGTACCCAAGTTTCCTTGGGTCCTGCCTTGTTAGCTTTCTTTTTCTGTTTCTTAGGTTTAATCTCATTTGACTTGGGGATATTAGATTCATCCTTAGTCATTTGAGTTGGACCTTTGAAACCATTCATTACAACAGAATTATCATACATATTTTGATTAACAGGGAATGGCATGCTATTAGTAAACATGTTATTCCATTAAGGCATGCTAAATGGCATTTGTGGCATACTAAATGTAGCATAATAAGGATTAGGTTCAAATGACAAATTAGCAAATTATGCATTCATATTCTGTGTAGACATAGCATTCATAGGCATAGAAGGCATGACATTCATGTTGGGAAAATGAGGTGGCACACATATGGAAGTAGGCATGGCAGTTTTGCAATTAACAGACAAATGATTTACACTACCACACTTGACACAGATTTTTCTTGGAGCGTATTTATCAGGTGTGTAGTTGTTATGCTTGTTAATTCCTACTTTACCATTTCTATGATTTTTCCTTTTA
This sequence comes from Apium graveolens, assembly GCF_009905375.1. Taxonomy (NCBI): domain Eukaryota; kingdom Viridiplantae; phylum Streptophyta; class Magnoliopsida; order Apiales; family Apiaceae; genus Apium; species Apium graveolens. The sequence goes on along the minus strand of NC_133655.1, from coordinate 101,635,148 downwards.
GCCTCTGTTTTAACCTCAATCTTTTCCATTCTGTCACTCAATTGCTTGACAGCCATATGACCAAATTAGTCTTTTTCTCCTTCTTCACTTGACTGGATTCTCCTGGAACAAAATTCTTGGAAACTGATCCATATTTCTCATTTAACTTGACAAGTTTGGATTTATTCACAGGCTTGCTCACAGTCGACGGATGAGGATTTATATCACTCGACGGATAACCCTTTTTGTTATCCAACGGATGACCCTCATCATCCGCCGAGTCTACATCTGTTAGCAATACTTCAACCAAATTGGATTCCATCTTTTCCTTATTCTTCTTCCAGACTGCATCACAAAAGGACTCAATACCTTGAACTTTGGTGATTTGAGCATGAACATCTCTAGATGTTTTCCATGCCTTAATCACCTCCTGTTCTCGTTCAAGCTGCTTCTTCAATATCTCTTATTTCTTCAAGGACTCAGTTAATTCATCCTTAGCAATTTTACACACAATTTTAAATTTTTCAAATTCAATGAACTGATGTGGCGCCCTCCAAACCCGGGTCAGAAGTTTGAGATCCACAACACATACACAAAATATAAACCAATATAATAAATATTATTTGCAATGACCCTGCTTTACACAACCATGGATCGCGACAGGTTAAAGTATGAAAACAAGACACAACCTTAACTTTTATTATAACGTACCAAATCCCAACTAATTGAACTTACAACTGATAATGAAATTATTCTTACAATCTTACTATCTCACTACCGTAGTAAGCTCCTGATAGCTCGATCCAACTCAAACTGGAATTCTAGCTCGCACTTTGGGCTGAGGAACTTCACTATCATCCATATACTTTTTAACTGTAAAATATATAAAAAGATTCGCAAGAGTGAGCTAACTAGCTCAGCAAGTCACAATAACAATAACTGAGGTCAATCAAGTGATCAAATGAGATGATTCAGAGGAATCAAGTCTCTAGTTAAACAATCATTAGAATTGGATATTCATTTTAAATTTTTTAAAACCAAGGTTAGGCTGCTAACCTGTCACGCACTAACCCCGAGCACGGCACACAACTCTGCTCTATAAACTGGATCCAAGGCACACATTGGCCTAATTCGACCACGAATCTGGTCTGACCATGAATCTGGTCCACATAAAGAAAACTATCCAATTCTAAAGCAATTCAATATGATAAACAATATAATTTAATAAAACAAGATCATAATCCACAGTGATGAAACATTTATATAAAGGCATGATGCATTTCATGAGTATCACAAGGGGGTATCGAAGTATGTATAAGAAATGGCCTTCAGCCTGTATGAGAATCGGGTATTAGATGAACAATGATTTTACAAGGTTTAGTTCTTTGATGTCACAAGCTTTGGTTGAATATAAAAGTTTCGGGATGTTCAAACAATTCTGTTCCAGTATTTGTTGTTTGGTGGTTATATATTTGGAGAGTAGTATCATATTTGTGTGGTTTAGTATCTGGAAATCAACAAGGAATGGTTTACAAAGAATAAGGCTTACGGCTCAAAGATCAAATGATGTGGCTCAGGTTCAAGGTTGAATGATTCAAAGTACTTACAATATAAAACAGAGCTATTTTGAATACTTAACAATATTTCACGAGAGAATTTAGAAACATTTGCATTATATCTCGAAAAAGGTTTAGGAGTACTTGCCTTACAGGGCATTACAACTATTACTGATAAACTCTGAGCCGACTCTGTCGCTCAAGCTTTAACGTCCAACCATTAGATCACATTGGATTCGACTTCAACACTCAGGTTTTTCTGTTGAAACTCTACTGAGCTCGTCGAATGACCACTAGGTTATCTTTAGTCCAACATCCACTTTTGGTTTCCCGACTAGAACCTACTGGGTCGAAATACTCTGTGTTAAATACTCAGTTATGCTTGACATATCCTCGATACCAATCCTACCCAAAAGATAACAAACCCGACTCGTACTTATATATATTACTATAGTACACGCACATACAGGATTCATATACTCAAATCTCGTATCAATAGTCGTTGTTGGAAAACACATATACTCATCGTTTTAGGAAACAAATTGTCCGTTATATTTTACAGAATATTTATTTATAACTATATAATTATTTACATTCGACCGGTAGTTCCGATATGTTACAGGGTACGTTCCTAAAAATCGGGCAGCGCTTCCTTTGCTTATCAGACTACCCGTCGAACACAATATCGACGTCAATCGCAACAATCAATCAATCAAAACAATTAATCTAAAAATCACCATTTATAATCCAAATCACTCAACAACAACCGCAATCAACTAGGCAACCAAAATCTCGATACAATCTTTATGTACCCGATAAATGTTTTCCGTTTTAAAAATAACTTTATGAACTAAATTAATATTTTAAAATTTTAGGACTCAGAATAAACATCACAGTTCACCGTCAACTCATCAGAATTCATCGTTGACGGCAGTAAAACCCGGAGGTACCCGAGTCGGACTCCCAGTCATGGGTTTCGCCGATTAAAATAATTAATACACAATAATCAAATAATTTCATTGATTAAAAATCAAATCAATTTTCCTGCACAAAGCTATTGCCTGAATAACATTTGCAACAACCAGGAACATAAACGGAACCAAAACAATCGTCGGCGATAACAGGAAGGAGTGGACAGCCGGAAAGAAGAGAAGGCAGGCGACACACAAGCAGTTCTCTCACACCCACACACTTATACGTAAATACACACACACACACGTAACACACACTCAAACGCACACATAATTGCCCAAGGACACGCTGGGGGAAAAAGAAATCAGGAGGAAGAAGGAAAATAGAACAGGGAAGACATGAGAGGCAAGAAAAAGGAGAAAGCGGCGGGGGTATTACCGGAGGAAATAGAAGGCCGGGGTAGAGAAGCATCGAAGAACAAGGAAAGAGGAATACAGGGTTGAAAATAAATCATCTGCTTGTGGCCTAAATTCAATCCACATATTACAAGAATTATAAGAATACAACACATGTCCCTCTTCTTTTTCTGACAACCTATTTTATTCCGTTTTTACAATTTAACGAACCATTGCGCGAATAAAAATAATCCCGAAAAATTCTAAATTAATTTTAAAATATCACAAATAATTCAAAGTTATTAAAAATAAATTTTCCATAATTTTAGAACTATTTTTGAAACGCAACTCATACCCACATTTCAGAATTAACGAACCGAGCTGCACTTAAAATAAATTCAGAAAATTACGAAAATAGTTTTCAAATATTACAAATATCCCGTAGTTTATAAAAATATGAATTTCGAAATTTTAAAATAATTTTTGAAACGCAATTTATACCCGCTTTTAACAAATAAAAGAATCAACGCGCGAGTGAAATTAATCTAAAAAATCCCCAAAATAATTTTAAAATTCTCGGAATATTCCAAACTTAAATAAATATGAGTTTTATAATTTTTAAAGAATTCGGGAATTAAATACAGATTTTACAAATAATTACAATCAGAAAATCACTCAGGGCTAAATAATTAAGGAAATATTGATTGCTAAATTTTATAAAATCCCATAAATAATTATTGTAATTATAAAATCATAAATTTTTTTTAAAGACATTCCAAATATTTATGCAATTAAATTTGCTCTAAATCCACTTTCGAAATTGAAAACAATTCAATACGATTCCAATTAACCACACGGACAACCCGGTACACTATAAATCACACATCAATAATCAAACAACATATAGCGGTCAAAACCAATACACATATTTTATTTATTTAATAATTCCATAATTACATATTTAAATAATTCAAAAATACAGGAGTCGTTATAACTGAGACTCTAGCACATTATTCCTCTCACTTAAAAACAAATTATGTTCTTTGATTTTAGCATTTTCCTTAGTAAGGACTTAAGTGTAACATGCAAATTATAATTCTGTAGACATGTCATTTATTGCATCATTACACTCAGCTTTAGATAAATGTGCAAGGTTAGTGGTGATTACCTGATTACTTGAAGAACTTATCTCTGTTTCATCAGACTTGGCCATTAGGGCTAGATTGACATAGCTGACATCCTTATCCTTATCCTTTTGTTTGAGCAACTCAAAATATTTCTGTTTATAATCCACAGGCTCAAACTTCTTTTTGCTGGAATCTGACTTTCTACACTCACTGGCAAAGTGCCCTGCCATGCCACATTTGAAACACCTGAATTTTGATTTATCCACCATGTTTCAATTTGGCTTAGCTACTCCAAAGTTCTTCTTCAACTTGAGCTTGGCAAATCTTCTGGAAAGAAATGCTAGATATTCATCAATATCTTCCATGTCATCTTGGCTCAAATAATCTTCATTTTCTGCTACCAACCCCTTGCCCTTATTTTCACAGACCTTTGAAGTTGATTCAACAGCTTCCATCTTCATCTCCTTCTCTTTTTCTAACTCAGCGACTAGTGCAATGGGTCCTCCTTTCTTCTTTCCTCTCTCCATCCTCTCATCTTGCTCTATTTCAAGCTCAAAAGTTTTCAGGATGCCATACAGTCTCTTCAAAGTAAACTCCTTGTAATCTTGAGAGTTTCTCAATGAGACTGTCATAGGTTTCCATTCCTTTGGAAGAGATCTAAGGAACTTAAGATTGGAGTCTTTTGTCTGATAGACCCTTCCATGCAACTTCAGAGCATTTAGTAGTTTTTGAAATCTACTAAAAATGTCAGTGAGAGATTCAATATCTTCACTATGAAAGTGATCATATTGCTGAATTAGCAGCTGCACCTTATTTTCCCTGACTTGTTCAGTGCCATTATAGATAATCTGTATTGTATCCCAAATTTCCTTGGCAGTTTTGCAATTGATGATATTGTCAAACATGTCACCATCAACTCCATTGAACAGAATATTCATGGCCTTCTTATCCTTCCTGACTTGTTCAATATCAGGATCTGACCATTCATGCCTTGGCTTGGGAACTGATGGCTCATTTCCAGTTGCAGCTCTCATTGGTACATGAGGGCCTCTCTCTATGCAATCTACATAGGCCTCATCTTGAGAAATTAAGTGAAGATGCATTTTTACCTTCCAGTGATGGTAATTATCTTTATCCAGAAAAGGAATCTTGACTCCAACATCCTTCTTGTTCATCTTGCTGTTTTGTTGTGATCTTTAAACTCTTTGTTTTTTAAGAGCTTGTTCAGATACCAATTGTTATTCCCTAACAATGCAACAAGAATTACAGAAGGGGGGTTGAATGGAATTCTTGAACCTTTTTCTCAAATTATAAAATGTTCTATCTTAATAATATATAAGTGTTTGATTTGCAAAATACGGAATAAGAAGTTAGTAAAATCAAAACACAAGTAATTAAAAATATAAGTCTTTAAAAACTTTCTGGTGGATTTGAATGTATCCACCAAAGATATATATTATATCAAGAGAACTCTATGTAGCAATATTTGCTCACAGCTGCTTACAAATATGAACAACTAAGTTTTCAGAGAAATGCTAAAAATACAGCTTATAAATATTTCTCTGAGAAAATTCTTGCTTAGTGTTCTTGTTGTTCTATTTGCTACTTCTTGGTTTATATATCACCAAGATTACAAAGTAATAAGACAAGATAATAAAACAAAACCTATCAAGTCTAATACTATGATGCTTCATTACTCTATTCCAACATCTTTGAATATCTTCATAATAGCATGGAAATGGCAATGCTTCTTTGTTCTCTAAAACCCAGTTGAATAGGCTTCCATATTCTTTTTTCATACACTCGACGTATGTGACTGTGTTGTCACTGTCAACTGATGTTAGAATTGATTATCCGTCGGGTACATGATCATCCGTCGGGTTGCCTTGTTGATCATCCGTCGAGTGGCATTGTTGTTTATCCGTCGGGTAGCAATCTGGCACTTGACTTCATTTCATTTATACAGAATTACAAGACATCATCTATGTACAATTAATCAACCTATTCTACATATCTAATTAAAGTCAACATGACTTGAGTGCTACTACAGAATCTAAACAAGGTGTATGCAGAAATGTGCTACAGACTCATTATTACATAAGCTACTCACTCGATGGATAATTAATTATCATCCGTCGGGACTATATTGAGTCATCCGTCGGGACTAGATTCCTTATCCGTCGAGTGCTACATTTTTCACTAAGTAAAATCTACTAAGGTGTTTTGTTAATGAAATCATCACATTCACAATATATCCACAACATATGTCATAACCGGTATTTTTTATCCCTTAATTGATATATATATAAGTATATTGGATTAATTTATGAATATATATTTTTGTGTGACTTGATTGATGCCAAATAATTGTGTGGTATTATTAAAATTTTTAAAAACAAGAAATACATTATTTGCTATTTATATAAGTTATAAAATGCATTTTATTATCTAAGAAAAATCATTTTAAAAATCATTTTTTATTAATAAATTTCGAATTGTATATTATTAAATTCCTAAATTCTAAGCTATTTTATGATGTCACTCTTCTTATTTATGGATTTGCAGTTTTATTTATAAAATGTATTCTTTGTAATTAATTAGATTAATAGTTATTAGATTACATAATTACCCTTGCATCCATTTCCACTCACAATTCAAATCAAGGATAGTTATGTCATTTCTTACCCCACAACTCATCTAATGCTAACCAAATTACCACTTTAGCCTTACATGCATTTTGTGTTAGTTAAAGAAAAAAGGACAAAGCAGTAAATAACCACCCCACTACATTTAACAATAAACAAAAGATCAAGACTTGTGTCATTTCTTCCACTTGCACAGAAAAACACTCTCCTTCCTCCCTCCTTATTCACTCTCGGCCGAAACACACACACATACACACACACACTTCTTCATTTTCATTTCCAAAAATCAAGATTTCATGTGTAATTTCACTTTCTTAAATTTGATAAACTCTTTCCATACACTTTTGTGTTGAGATATACATGTTTATTGGATGATTTGGTGTTGCATGTAAAAGGTAAGTTCAAACTCAAGTAGAAAACCTTAGTTCTTATGAACTTAAGGTTCAAACTAAAGAGTTAAATTAGCATAAGGGTTGTAAAGGGCAAAATAATGTGAGAATTACTCACATGCATGCGCCATTTCTCCTTCATCCATTCGGCTATGACTCCAAAGGAGCCGAATGGAGTAGTAAATTATGTTGCATGTTGATTTTTGATTATTATAAGCTTAAATCATGATTATATGATGGTTATCTTAGTATAAAACTTTTGCATGTTATAAATTTTATATAAGTATGATCTTGATAAGGTTGCATGTCAATATTCTTGGAACAAAACCAAAGTACTATTAGTATATTCTTGGTTAAAGTCGAACTAGTGAATGTATGTCATAATCTATGGGATTTTGAGTCTTGATTTGATTTTCATGTAAGAGATAAAGCTTTATTTTGATAAATAAGAGTATTAAGATGTTTACTAAGTATATATAATTGGTATTATATTTGCATGTTATGATTTGTGCTTGGTTTATGCTTAAGTACTTGAAAGTGTGATTTAAGAAATTGACCTATTTTTAGAAATTGATAAAGCCATCAGAAGTTAGGAATTGACCTATAGTTGATCCAAGAAGCTTTAAATGTAAGAAATCAGCCCATTTAGTTAGGTGCACAAGTCGAATCATGACTTCTGGTCAGAACAGAGACAGTTTGAGTGAGGAGCACTTTTAAGCTTAGAAAGTGATGTCATTGGTAGGCCCTCATTAGGTCTTGTATAGAATTAATACTAGGGAGTATGTGGGAGGTTTTTAAAGTCATAATTTGAAGGTTTAGAGCTAAAACCAAGAGTATAAAGTGAGTTCAAATCAGGGCAGTTTGAGTGTCACTAGGACAAGGGAGAGCCATCTTTGAGAGTAGACCTAAGGAGGCCTAGGTTGGGACTTGGTGTCATTCCAAGTGCAAAAGTTAGATTTAGGACCTGAGATTCCAGTGTAGTAATTTGAGTGGCAAACTTTGAGTGGAAGGGGGATCATTGTCACTTATTACCATTCGATGTCACCTATGAGTTGCACTTAGGAATACTTTGTCTTTGCACTTAGTTTTTATATTCTTAGAGGTGAGGCCTGAGTTGATCATTGAGTTTATTTGTTAGTCAAAGGTCAGTAGAAGGTTAATCCATAGGTGTGGCTAAGTGAAATGGGGATTGGCTAATAAGGGCACTTTAAATTTGGAGAGCTAGTTGGGTTGCACTAGACTAGTTAAGCATTTCGAGTCAATTGTGTTGGTGGAGTGAGATCATTCATTACTCAATAGTGCACCATTATTTCAATGATGTATATTATGTGACAAATGTGTTATGTGATCCTAAATGATTATTTGGAGCATAATATGTGAATACTAAAGAGTTAAATATGTAAATAGGCCTAAGTGCCAAAATGAGTCGAATTTTCTATAACTAGGATGGGGTTCGAAAGAATATATCTTGGTGAGGTTTAATATTATTGTGTAGGATCAGGAGAAGATAGTAATCTTGCCGTCAAATTCTATTAGTGCTCCCGGTTGCTCCGACGATCAAGACGAAAGTTGGTCAAGCCTTCTTAAGGCAAGTGTCTCTATCCTCACTTATCGTGCAAGTGATGTTTTCTTCAAACTATATCATACAAGTATCGTAAACCTTTCTTGATATATAGCATATGTTCGAACCTTATTCATTTATATAATGTTATTAAATCATTTGAATTGATCTAAGTGCAAGTACACCTCCTTCCTTATGCAAGTATTGTTTCCTTTAATTCTATAATGATGTAAGTATTATTGTTATGGAATCATTGCGGGTTGATATTCTAAGTCAAGATTAAATAATTACCATACCCTATTATCAGTTTTGCAATTTAAATTGAGGAGTATAATGTCTCACCATGGTCATGATCTATCCAGAGTGATCTCTACCTATTTACACCATGTTTATACAATCCAGATTGATTCCATTTCCTTGATCGCACCTTAATTAAAGTAGCAACCTTTAATGTACCCAATTGCTTATATCGTAATGTTACCAGTTCATAATCCCAGATTTGTCATTTTACAATGTACCTTTCCCTGAACTCATTGTTTTACTCTTGAACCCTTTTTGATTGATTACCTATTGTTTTATTCTGGAACTCTTTTTGATTGGTTACCTATTGCTTTGCTCTTGAACCTTTTTAGATTGAATTCTTATATCTTTGCTCATTGAAACCTTAGATGCCCGTATATTTGATCCTGTCATATACTTACAATATCAACCCTTTTCACTTGATTATTTTCATAACCAGTGAATCATTCCTTTGCAATAGAACCTCAAAATGATTTCTTTGCCTTGATGATTCAATTCATTTGGCAATAAATCTTGTCCTAGTATAATTGTTGTTGAAGTTATAATCCCTTAAATACCTATATGATCCTTTCATGCTTTAAGAGCTTTTGAAGTGTTTTTCTTTGGCATCTAAGTTTTATAAAATGCAAAGCTTTAAAGTTGAATTGTCAAAGGGACACAATGTTTTCTTGAGAATAGTGGATCTGGACTAAGATGCATGTCCTTTCCACACTTAATATTTGAGGCTTAAAAGCTTCGTCGGGATTCCACTAAAATTGTTTAGAACCCAGTAAGGTTCGGGATTACTTCGCGGCTGATCATCAGCTGTAGTCCGTAGCGTCAAAATGAGATTTTGATTAAAAGATTGTTTTCAAATGTTTCTTTTTACAAAATGATTATGCCATTCCCATGCTATTTATATTATGAACTATTCTACCCTATATTTATCTTTTTCTAGTAGAACTTGCTGAGCATTTGGCTCTCTGCTTGTTTCCCTGTATATCTTTCAGCTCAGAGATAATGGTTAGGGTGAAGCAGATAGCTCGTAAGTCCACCGGAGGAGAATCATCGAACCAATCCATGTACCATATGCGAGCTCAGGTAGTTAAGTAATCCAGCAGTAGGAGATGCGTTGTAATAGAGAACGTTTGGTTTGTAATAGTTAGTAATTGGGCTGTTCATACACTAAACCTAGCGATCTTGGATAATTTCTGTAACATGTCACCTTTATAATGTATGTCTTTAATATTAGCTTTTGTTGTATTAAATTTGGGGTCGTGACAATATGACTTTCCATGTTAACCAGCCTGTGCATGATAATTCTACAATGATGAATGGTTTTAAAGGTTCTACTCAATTGAATAAGGATAAATCTTAAATACCCAAGTCAAATGAGGACAAGCTTAAGAAACCTAAGAAAAAGGCTAACAAAATAGGACCCAAGGAAACTTGGGTACCAAAATCAACTTGATTTGATTTTGTTGGGTGCAGGGAAACCGAAAGAATCTTTGGTATTTGGATAGTGGGTGCTCAAGGAACATGACTGGAGATTCTACCCTGCTCACTGAGTTCAAGGAGAGAGCTGGCCCAAATATCACTTTTGGAGATGACAACAAGGGTTATACTATGGGATATGGCTTGATTTCTAAAGGAAATTTCATCATTGAGGAAGTTGCCCTAGTGGATGGACTCAAGCATAATTTGTTGAGTATCAGCCAACTTTGTGATAAGGGCAACTCAGTAACATTCAATTCTGAAGCCTGTGTGTGACCAACAAGAAAAACAACAAAGCGGTTCTCACTGGAGTGAGAAAAGGAAATGTGTATCTAGCTGACTTCAACTCATCAAATGCAGAATCTGTCACTTGTCTCTTTAGCAAGGCAAGTCAAGATGAAAGTTGGCTATGGCACAAGAAGCTGTCCCATCTTAATTTCAAGACTATGAATTAACTAGTTAGAAAATATTTGGTAAGAGGCATTCCTCAAATGGAATTCTCAAAGGATGGATTGTGTGATACATGTCAAAAGGAAACAAATCAATGCATCATTCAAAAAGAAGCTAGATTTAACAATTGAAGAACCTTTACAACTACTGCACATGGATTCATTTAGACCAGTCCCATCTCAAAGAAAAGATAATGCCTAGTAATTGTGGATGATTTCTTAAAGTTCTCTTGGACATATTTTCTCAAATCCAAAGATGAAGCTAGTGAAATAATCATCAATCACATAAGGCAAGTCAACAATCATCCTGATTTCAAAGTTAGAAGAATTAAGAGTGCCAGTGGAACTGCGTTCAAGAATTCTGTGATGAAATTGTTTTAGAAGAGAATGGGATCATGCATGAGTTTTCAGCAGCAAGAACTCCACAACAAAATGGAGTGGTGGAAAGGAAGAATTGATCTCTTATTGAAGCTACAAGAACAATGCTAGAAAAATAAAAGTTACCAACATACTTTTGGGTAGAAGCTGTAAATACTGCATGCTACACTCTGAATATTTCTTTGGTTAATCAAGAAAAATGTATGACACCCTACCAATTGTTCAAGAATAGGAAGCCAACATTAAACATTCTTCATGTCTTTGGCTGTAAATGCTATATCTTAAGGAATCAAAATGATCAGAATGGGAAGTTTGATGCCAAAGCAGATGAAGGCATTTTTGTTGGGTATGCAGTTGGAAAAGCATACAAAGTCTACAATCTCAGAACCAACATTATTATGGAATCTGTACTTGTTGTGTTTGATGATAAGAAGATTGAAGGACTGCAAGATGGAGATTCCCATGAAAGCCTCAAATTTGGCAATGTTGAGATGATTTGTGATAGTGATGATGAAAGTGATCAAGAAACAATATCTAAAGATAATGCAGAAAAGTCTACAACAAATGAAGCACATAATTCAATATCCATCAAGACCAAGTGCATCATTTGTTGAGAGACAATCTGCATCATCCGTCGAAAGGCAAAGATCAACATCCGTTGAGCCATCAATAGGAGTTGAAAGCCAATACAGATCACAATCAAAAATTCAAGTCAAAGATCCACAAACTCAGGGGGAGTTTCTTCTAATCAAAACTCAGTCACACATCAAGACAACTATGAGGCCTTTTCATCTAGAACAAATCTACCACAACAGAGAAAATGGACTAGAGATCACCCATTTGAGCTAATTATTGGTGATGCATCTTCAAGAGTGCAAACTAGGAAAGCAACTCAGGAAGAATGTCTATACAATAGCTTTCTATCTCAGGAAGAACCTAAAAAGGTAGAAGAAGCTCTGTTGGATCTTGATTGGGTTTTTGCTATGCAGGAGGAGCCAAATCAATTTGAAAGGAATAAAGTTTGGAAACTGGTACCCAAGCCTAAAGGAAAGAATCCTATTGACACCAAGTGGGTATTCAGAAACAAGATGGATGAACATGGCATAGTGGTCAGGAACAAAGCTATATTGGTTGCTAAGGGCTACTTTCAACAAGAAGGAATAGATTTTGATGAGACATTTGCTCCTGTTGCAAGACTTGAAGCCATCCGAATTTTTCTAGTGTATACAACCCATGCCAACTTCAAAGTCTATCAAATGGATAATAAAAGTGCCTTTCTAAATAGAGATTTGGAGGAGGAAGTCTATGTCAGTCAACCTCCTGGTTTTGAAGACCCTAATTTTCCAGAATAAGTCTACTATCTTTTGAAAGCACTTGATGGACTGAAGCAAGCACCTAGAGTCTGGTATGACGATTTGTCAAAGTTTCTCTTAGAAAATCATTTCACAAGAGGTACTGTTGATAAGACTTTATTCTTTAGAATTGTTAATGGCTCTAGCAAACTTGTTCAAATTTATGTAGATGATATTATATTTGGCTCTACAGATGAAAAACTTTGTAAAAAGTTTGCCAAATTAATGCAAAGTAAATATGAAATGAGCATGATGAGAGAACTAACTTACTTTATTGGTTTACAAGTTAAACAAGTTAGTGATGGAATATTCATTAGTCAAACCATTTAAAGAAGTTTGACTTAATGGATTGCACATCTGCAAAAACTCCCATGGCCACTGTAACTAAACTTGTAGTAAACACTACTGAAAAGTCTGTGGATATTTCAAGCTATAGAGGCATGGTTAGCTCACTTTTATATTTAACAGCCAATAGGCCAGATATAATGTTTGCTGCTTATCTTTGTGCTAGATTTTAGGCTGATCCTAGAGAATCTCATTTAATAGCTATTAAGAGAATTTTTGGATATATCAAAGGAACACCAAAACTTGGCATTTGGTATCCTAGATATTCTGGTTTTGATCTAACTGGTTATTCAGATGCAGATTATGCAGGTTGTAAATGTTAGGTCACACACACACACACACTGTAAAGGGGGTGAATAAAGTGTATAGTACACTCAATTCGAACTTTAAGAATTTAAGTAACAGAAAACAAACTTTATTGAAACAATAAACTCTGTTACAGTATGGAACTGTTACCTCTCAGTGATGAACAAATATCACGAGAGCTGCTAGGGTTACAATGAATAATCTTCTCTAATAATGATAACACTTATAGTGTAAACCCTATGTCTGTGTTTATATACTACACAGTTACAAGATAATCGCTAATTGATATGGAATATAATTCTGCTTCCTAAAATATATCAATCAGATATCTTTTCTTCCAAGTATTCCATTCTTCACAGAATTCCTTCTTCATGCATATCTCTTCTTATGTTTATCTTGATCTTCTTTCCTTTAATCAGCTACTGTCCTTATCTGATTGTCCTTCAGCACTTAAGTTCTGATATCTATCTTCTGATGATTATCTCCTGATAACATACGTACTGATATCCTTAAGTCCTGACTTCCAGTATAAGTACTGATCAACAGTTAAGTACTGATTTATCCTGTTCAATAAGATCTGAAAGCTAAACATAAAACATATTAGCCATGACATTATCAAATATATCTAACAATCTCCTCCAACTTGTAAATTAACATAATATACAAGTTTAACATATATTTGATGATGTCAAAAACATTAAGTACAAATGCATGAGAATTAGACTAGATAACTACAACTTACAGTCCTTAAAGTTTTTACCAATTTCAACTTCTGATTAACAACTTCAGTCTGTATAAATATCAGAATTTAAGCAGTTGTAGATCTTTGACTTGGCTTCTTCATTTTCTGATCTCTCTAATGTCAGGAGTTGTTCTGAGATAGTTCTTTAACAAACATTTCTCAGCATATCTGAGTTCATCAATCATTCTCCTTTTAACATCTTTAAGCTCTGCAGTATCTTCACCAGTTTGAAAGATTGCAGCTCTGAGATCATTAATCTTTGCTTTTCTCAACTCCTGATCTAGTCTTATGACATAAGCTTTGTCAGACTCTAGATTGAATTCAAGTCCCTTAATACCAAGATATGTTCTGATCTGTGCAGTATTAGGCTTCATATCAACAATATCACCATTGTGATCTCTGTACTTTGGAACATATATGCTGTCAGACTTAACAGAATAAAGCCTTTTATGTCTCTGAATCTGTTCTTTTAAATAGTTTGCAGCAGTCCCTGTTATTCTGTCATCCACTTGAAGTAAGAAAAGTATATGCTCCAATTCTTCAAAATACTTCAATGGAATGGCATTTTGTCTTATATGATAAACCCTACCATCTGTCATGAAATACAACATGATGTATTCTTTCAAGTAGGTATGGTAAACCATCTGTACAGATTCCAGTTGATTCAATCTCTCAGGAGTTGCTCCAATACCTAGTTCACTCAAGGAAGTTGGATCATTGGTAGTGTTGTGTACTCTTCTTTCATCAGCACTTCCCAATCCAGTTTTATCTCTAGCTTCCTTTCCAGTAACTACTCTTTCTTCAAATCCACTTGCAGTAGTCTTCAAAGATTGAGTCTGTTTTGCTTTAGTGAATCCTGGTAGGAGTGTCTTTGATCTATTTTCTGATATCAAGTTAACTTGAGCTCTGTCAGAGGTTACTTGCTTCTTCTGAATATCAGAACTTATAATTTCTTGACTCTGAACAACTTGAGCCATGTCAGAGGTTATTTTAAGAACTTTTCTTGAAGTCAGAGCAAGATCATCTTTTTCATCAGTAATTTCTTCTTCCTCAGGAGGTACATAAGCCTTGATAGGTTCACCAATCTTTTCTTTACCCTTGGATCTTGGATCTATCTGTGGTTGTGATCTAGCCAATGTTGCTTCAGTATGTGTCCTTTCTTTGATCACAATGCCTTTGAGTTTTGGAAGTGACTTTTTACCAGAAGCTTCAGATTTAGATGTGACTTTCTCTGATTTAAGTCTGGCTTCTTCTTCCTTTAAACTTTCCAAGTCCATTCCTGGATTTTCTTGAAGAAATAACTGTCTTGACATTTCCTCATCAAGATCTAGGAGTTCATCAGAACTTATCCTTTTACCAGCAGCATAACTTATTCTTTTTCCAGTATCAGAACTTGTTCTGTGACTAGCTTGTGTTGATGTGAATCTTCTACATTGACTATGACCACTACCCATTCCAGAGTTTCCTTGGTCATCTTTTCCATCATCCTTTCCTTGCAGTGTCATGTTTTGGTTTTGCATTTGGACTTAATTACCTTCTCCCCCTTTTTGGCATCAGCAGGTAGTAAAAGAGAGATAAGTAATTCCACTGAGGTCTGGATTTCAGTAAGTTGCGATTGCTGAGAAGCTTGATTTGTCAGAATTTGATCAATCTGAGCCTGTTGTTTCTCTTGAGTTTTCTCAATATAAGCAATCCTGTCAATGGTAGGTTGAAAGAACTTTTTCTTATCAATTTTCCAAACTTGTTCTTGTTTGATAAAGTTCTCCTGAATCTTGTGTAGCTCTGCATGAGTAGTTGAATGAAGACCTTGTAGATGTTTAGTACTCAATGCAGTGACTCTAAGCTGGGTTTTAAAATCATCAGAATTTAACATTTCATCAGCTTTAGTCAAGTGCTCAGCAAGATGTAATGCATTTGGAACACATGAAACTGAGTTCCATTCCTTAGTCCACTCCTGTCCTGCAGGAGTTTCACACCAAGGCACTGGTGCATCCCTGATAACAAACTCCTTTACCAGTTCAGACTTAGGAAGAGTCGGTTGAGGAGTATGTCCTGAAGGACCTGCTTCATCAGCATCTACAGTTGGAGCAGCATCACCAGTATCTCCAACATTTGCAGCATCAGAACTTAAAGAATCAGTATCTTCTGATAAGATAACAGTGTATGTAGCAATGAAGGCTTCAACATCCTCTAATTGCTGATCTGATACTAAGTTCTGATCAACAGCCATATCCTGATGCTCACCTAAAGTCTGATCATCAGCATCTTGATGTAGAGAAAGTGTTGTTGATAATTCTGGAGTTTGAACAGCATCAGTAACAGGTGTTGTCAAAGGATTATTTGATGTTGGAGCTTCTAAAAGAAATACTTCAGACACAACTAAGTGTTGATCAGCAATATCAGCACTTGTGTCTGGATTACCAAGAGACGCAGATGGTGAATTAGCCCTGTCAGATACGGTTTCCTGAGATGGAGTGGATGGAGAAGAAGTAACTGGAGCAAATTCCTTGTCTTGTGAGATCAGAGATTCCTGATCCCCTTCCTTAGCTGCTTCCTCTTCATCATCTGAAACTAGCCTTTGTGCCCTCTATTTCTTGTACTTCTTGGTTGATTTGGATTCTTTGGGAGTTTCAGGAACAGTCATTCGTCTAAGCCTTTTGAGAAGCTTAGAACCCCCAATATCAGAATCCTTCTGAGAAGTTGCTTTCTCAGCTTCATTTACCACAGGTTCTAAAGAAGGAATCTGTTCCTCAGAATCTGATTCATCTCTCAAAGTAATCCTCCTCCTCTTTTGGGGTGTTTGAGGAACAGTCTTTGTTCTCTTTGGCTTAGAGGATGTAGGCTTCACAGTAGGGGCGGAAGAAGAAGGTTGAGCAGTCTGTGAAGTGGAGAGATAGGATTTGAGATAAGTTCTGAGGGTAGGCTGAGATATACCCTGAGTGGTAGGGACTGAAAATGATGAATTTTGGTTATGGTGAGTTGGTTGAACATTGGAGTAAACAGATTGGTAATTAGCAGGATCAGCATTTACCAGAATCTGTTTCACAGACTGAGGAATCTGTAATGGTCTCACTATTGATTTCTTTGTGTCAGCATTTATCAGGTCGTTAAAGTACCTTTTTGCAACCTTAAAAGGTGGGGTTTGAGTGCTGACTAACTGGGGTTCATCAGTACAATACGTATAAATAAGTTGACAGAATCGAGCAAAGTAAACAACAGTTCTATCCTCTGTCATCCTATCCCCAATAAAACCAATTAAAGCAGTTGCAAAATCAAAGTGAGTTTGATTGATAAGTGCATACCCGATGTGTTGACTAATTATTGGGATAACATCAAAGTTTGAACACTTGTTGCCAAAAGCCTTGGTGATGCAATCGAAGAAGAAACTCCATTCTCTTCTGATATGAGCCCGTTTCAATTGTCCTAGTTTCATCAGACTCTTTTCATATCCCAAATCAGTCATTAACTCCCGAAGTTCTGATTTCACTGGTATAGAGAAAGTACAATCTTCTGGAAGATGTAAAGCTCTTCGTACTGTACCAGGAGTGACTACATAGGATGAATCACCCACTTGGAAGATAATACTGGGAGTTCCTCGTTTACCACAGATAAGCCAAGTAAAGGATAAGCCAAGTAAAGGATTAGACTGAGAAATCAGAACTTAGACCTATACCAGAACTTAACAGTCATAAGAACATAATTTCTTAACTCGAAAAAGGAATGCCCATCTTAGTAAATCCTCATACAAGTTCTGAGTTATAGACGTCAGAACTTAATCATCAGAACGTGTAACTAGAACTTGTCCTCAGAATTAGTGCAAAGTGACACAATGACTGTTTATCTAAAATAACATAGACCACCACAGAAATTTTCATCATTCAGATGGAGTGATTAGTGTGTGCATTAAGCTAAATAACAGACAAAGAGTAAAGTCTGATTCACTTCAGTACATCTTAGAAATAAGGCATAACTAAAATTTTGCTAAAGATCTGTCATTGTTCTGAAACCTACTGATGAATGAGTTCATGCTTGAGTCCACCTCAACTGTTTTGTGCTAATTTTATGCATCTTTTGCAATTCTATTTTACAGTGGCTTCTCAGTGTAAGTGAGTCACGACTGTTTATCAGAATTTATGCTATTATCAGAGTATTTCTCCAGTAATCATAGAGTGTGAAAAGTCACCAAGAAAATATTTTGCTTTTCTAATGCATATTTACTTAATACCAGCAATGCACTTGGGTCGTCCCTTCCACATTTTTACTCTAGATCTCAAAGGAGTACCTGATTTTATTCTTTGATCTTTTTGCTTTTTCTTTTGATAAGTGAGGTTTATCAGCACTTAGTACATTCAGCAGTTTTACTAGTATCAGAACTTAACAGATGAGTAGCATTATTCTAATTTGTGACTTAGTAATAAGATAGACAAAGTAAACTTAACTAAGCTCAATTATCAGAATTTGCTAGTGTCATAAGATTTTCACTGAAATAATTACTTCTTACATAGAATCATTTGTTTATTGAAGACTAGTAGGTCGGTATCTAGCACAGTTATCCTCATAGGATTGAATAGGTACTAGAACAAACATATCACTTATCAGAGTTTAGAAACATATATCAGACAACAGTCAGTACTTAAAGACATTTATCAATTAAGCATAGAATATACAATGAGATTAATTCTATAAATACTGAGCATAAAGTCTGATAACACATAACAAGACTAAGCAGATTTAGAGAAAGAACCTGAAACCATTCCAAGTTCATTTACCAATCTTGTAAAAGTAGCTTCACACAGTGGTTTTGTGAAGATATCTGCTAGTTGTTGATCTGTGGGAACAAAATGCAATTCCACTGTACCTTCATCCACATGTTCCCTGATGAAGTGGTACCTGATGCTGATGTGCTTTGTCATTGAGTATTGAACTGGATTACCTGTCATAGCAATAGCACTTTGATTATCACAGTAAATAGGGATTTTGAAATATGTTAACCCATAATCCAGTAACTGATTCTTCATCCAAAGAATCTGTGCACAACAGCTTCCTGCAGCAATATACTCTACTTCTGCAGTTGATGTGGAAATTGACTTTTGTTTCTTGCTGTACCAAGAAACCAATCTGCCTCCAAGAAATTGGCAGCTTCCACTTGTGCTTTTCCTGTCAATTTTGCACCCTGCAAAATCTGCATCTGAGTAACCTATTAGTTTAAAATCTGATTCTCTAGGATACCATAATCCCAGAGCAGCTGTTCCTTTAAGATACTTAAAGATTCTTTTTACAGCTGTTAAGTGAGGTTCTCTTGGATCTGCTTGAAATCTTGCACAAAGACAGGTAGCATACATGATATCAGGTCTACTAACAGTTAGATAGAGTAGAGAGCCAATCATACCTCTGTAGTCAGTAATATCTACTGATTTACCGGTATCCTTATCCAGTTTTCTAGCAGTGGCCATTGGAGTGGATGCACTTGAACAATCTTACATTCCAAATTTCTTCAGCAAGTTTCTGGTGTACTTGGTTTGACAAATAAAAGTGCCTTCCTCATTCTGCTTGACTTGAAGGCCCAGAAAATAGCTAAGTTCCCCCATCATACTCATCTGATATCTTGACTGCATTAGTTTGGCAAACTTTTTGCAAAGTTTGTCATTTGTAGATCCAAAAATGAAATCATCAACATAAATCTGGACCAGAAGTAAGTCCTTTCCATGGTTGAGGTAGAACAGTGTTTTGTCTATTGTCCCTCTGTTGAATCCACTTTCCAGAAGAAACTGAGCTAAAGTCTCATACCATGCTCTAGGAGCTTGCTTAAGTCTATAAAGTGCTTTATCAAGCCTGTAGATATAATCTGGATGTTTGGTATCTACAAAACCTGGAGGTTGTTCAACATATACCTCTTCCTCCAATTCTCCATTGAGAAAAGCACTTTTCACATCCATTTGAAAGACAGTAAACTTTTTGTGAGCAGCATAAGCCAAAAATATCCTTATGGCTTCTAGCCTAGCAACTGGTGCAAATGTTTCATCATAATCAATTCCCTCCTGTTGAGAATATCCTTTTGCAACCAGCCTTGCCTTATTCCTTGTAATTATGCCATCACTGTCAGTTTTGTTTCTGAATACCCACTTTGTACCAACAACAGATCTATTCTTTGGTCTTGGCACTAGGGTCCAGACTTTGTTTCTTTCAAATTTATTCAACTCTTCCTGCATTGCTTGCACCCAATCAGCATCTTGAAGAGCTTCTTCCACTTTCTTTGGCTCAGTCTGAGAGAGAAAAGAATTGTAGAGACATTCATTTGAAGTACCTGTTCTAGTTCTGACACCTGCATCAGGATTTCCAATTATCAAATCAGGTGTATGTGATTTTGTCCACTTCCTTGCAGATGGAAGGTTTTCTCTAGAACTGGATGCTCCCCCATGATCCATGCTATCTTCATTTTCATTTTCTGATGCTCCCCCTGAAACTATGCTCTCTGAGTTGGATTCTTCAGTATTTAGATTTTCAGCACTATCAGAACTTGGCTTATCAGAACTTGACGAATCAGAACTTGAAGAGCCAGATGCATGTTCTGATGTTTCTTGAGATGTGGTAGGATCTTGAGTATACTCCCCCTGCATAGGTGCATCTTCCTTTGACGTAGTCACCACAGTTTCAATAACATCAGAGTTTAATCCATCAGAGTTTACAGTATCAGGACTTAGACTGTCAGGATTTTCAGTATCAGAATTTGAGTCTTCATTTTCAAATCTCAGCTGATCATGGTCAATGAAATCTTCAAGACCAGTGATCTTCTTGTCATCAAAAGAGACATTGATAGATTCCATGACCACTTTTGTTCTCAAATTATAGACTCTGAAGGCTTTTGTGGAAAGTGGATATCCAACAAAGATTCCTTCATCAGCTTTTAGATCAAACTTTGATAGCTGTTCAGGATGAGTCTTGAGAACAAAACACTTGCATCCAAATACATGAAAATATTTCAGATTTGGCTTCTTTTTCTTCACCATCTCATATGGTGTTTTTCCATGCTTGTTAATGAGTGTTGCATTTTGAGTAAAACAAGCAGTCTGCACAGCTTCAACCCAGAAATAGGTTGGAAGCTTTGCTTCTTCAAGCATTGTACGTGTAACTTCAATGAGAGTTCTATTCTTCCGTTCAACAACTCCATTTTGCTGTGGAGTTCCAGGAGCAGAAAATTCCTGCTTTATTCCATGGCTTTTGCAGAACTCTTCCATTATCAAATTCTTGAACTCAGTGCCATTATCACTCCTTAAAATTTTCACAGAATCTTTGATCATTTTATCCAGCTGTTTGACATGATCAATCAAGATAGATGCAGTTTCACTTTTTGTGTGCAAGAAATACACCCATGTGTATCTGGTGAACTCATCCACTATGACCAACGCATATTTCTTCTTTGCAATAGACATGACATTTACTGGACCAAATAGATCAATATGTATTAGATGATAAGGCTCAAGAATTGATGATTCAGTCTTGCTCTTGAATGAAGATTTTCTTTGTTTGGCTTTCTGACATGAATCACAAAGACCATCAGGAGCAAATACTGTGTTTGGCAATCCTCTCACAAGATCTTTCTTGACCAGTTCATTTATATTGTTGAAATTTAAATGAGAGAGTTTCTTATGCCAATTCCAGCTTTCTTTAATTGATGCTCTACTCATCAGACAGATTGCAGAACCATCAGTACTTGTTGAAAGCTTAGCTTCATAAATGTTACCACGCCTGTATCCTTTCAGAACAACTTTGCCTTTAGATTTACTCACAATTTCACAGTGTTCTTCAAAGAAATCAACATGATAACCTCTGTCACAGATTTGACTTATACTCAGTAGGTTGTGTTTAAGTCCTGAGACCAGAGCTACTTGTTTAATTATGACATTTCCAAGATTGATATTGCCATATCCCAATATTTTTCCAATGTTGCCATCTCCATAAGAAACACTTGGGCCAGCTTTCTCCACAAAGTCTGATAGCAGGGCCTTATTTCCAGTCATATATCCTGAACATCCACTGTCCAGAACTAGAATATTTTTCCTGTTGCCCTGCAATCACAAAGACCACTAATTATTAGTTTTAAGGACCCAGACTTGCTTGGATCTTTTGGCCTTATTAAGTTTGTTAACATTTGCAGCGGATTTAGCATCAGAGTTTATGTTAACATTTTTCTTATCAGAACTTACACTATCAGACTTTGAATCAGAATTTACACTAGAAGGAACAATGGAAACTTTCTTCAAAGAAGGTTTTATTTGATAATAATCATAGTACAAACTATGATATTCCTTACAAGTATAAATGGAATGCCATAAACTACCACAATGAAAACAAGGATTTTGTGGTTTGTATCTAACAGACTGACTCTTAACTCCTGTTTTTGACGGTAAGGAGTTAATATTCTTATTCTTCCTGCAAAAAGAAGCCAGATGGTTAGAACTTCCACAGTTATGACATGTTTTCCTAGGAGCATCAGGAACAAGTTTATAATCATTGCTTTTATTCACACCTTCCTTTCCATTCCTATTTTTCCTAGGTGATTTTACCTTGTTTGCATTCTTAACATCTTTCAGCTTATGTTTAAGCTGCTTCTTTGTCATTAAGCCTATGTTCACTTCAGCTGTCTTTTCCTGTTTTAGTTTGTCAGAAGTTAATTCCTCTTTAACTTCTGATTTCTCATTTTCAGACTTTACAGTTACAAACTTAACAGGTTTAAACTTTGGCTTTTGCTTAACAACAGGCTTAATTTCTTCAGTTCCTTTATCATTCTTATCTTCTCCATAACCTAAGCCCTCTTTCCAGTTTCCACTACTTAGCAAATTTTGAGTTGTTTTGCCAGAGTTAGTCCAAGTCCTGATAATCTCTCTTTCCTTTTCTAACTCAGTTTTTAGAGATTCATTTAATTTTAGCACTTCATTCCTAACATAAACATCATCATCTCTATCCTTCTGAGTTTGATGGAACATGACTAACTCTTTTTCTAAGAAATCATTTCTTTTCTTATATGCAAGATTTTCAGAAGTAAATCTTTCACATGTTAAAGTTTGATCTCTATAGCTAACAAACATGGTTTTAAGATATCTTCTCAACTCATTAATATCATCAGTATGAAAAGCATAAGTAGTCTCAGGTACCTTTGTTTCAGCAGCTTCAGAACTGCTCTCAGCACTTTCTTTATCAGCATTTGCCATCAATGCATAGTTCTCCTCACTTTCAGAGTCTGAGGTGTCTGTCCAGCTTTTCTGCTTTGTGACAAGAGCCTTGCCTTTGTCACCCTTTACCTTCTTGCAGTCAGGAGATATGTGGCCTTTCTCACCACAGTTATAGCATTTAACATTGGTGTAATCTCCTCTGTCAGACTTTCCTCCTCTGCCTTCAGATCTTCTGAAATTCTTCTTATCAGAACTTATGCCTTTCTTGGAAAACTTCTTTCCCTTCCTGAACTTCCTGTATGCAATCTTTGTGATTCCTTTCATAATAAGAGCACACAGCTTCATCATCTCCTCATCAGCATCAGTCTCAGGCAAGCTTTCAGAATCTGAGTCATCATCACTCTCAGAACTTGATGACTCAGTATCAGACTTTATGAAAAGAGCTTTACCCTTGTCTTTCTTTGAGGAAGCTGCTTTGGGGAATTCTTCTTCAGCCTTAAGAGCAACTGTCATTGACTTTCCTCCTTTCCTCTTGCTTCTTTGTTCCATCTCCAGCTCATGAGTCTTGAGCATTCCATAGATTTCGTCAAGAGTTGTTTCATCAAGATTGTAGTTGTCTCTTATTGTCATTGCCTTCAAATCCCAGCATTCAGGAAGAGCTAACAGGAACTTAAGGTTTGAATCTTCAAGATCATACTCTTTATCAACCAATGACAAATCATTCAAAAGTTTGACAAATCTATCATATAAATCATTCAATGACTCATTAGTCTTTGAGTCAAAGTTTCATACTCTTGAGTGAGTATTGTCTTCCTGTTCTTCTTAATTGTGTCAGTTCCCTGACACCTTGTTTCCAGAGCATCCCATATCTCCTTAGCAGTCTTGCAGTTGATTACCCTGTTTGACATTACATTATCAATGGCACTATGCAGTAAGTATCGTACCTTAGCATCCTTAGCAATTGATGTTATGTCTTCAGCAGTATAATCACTCTTCTCCTTTGGTACGGTCTTTGCTGCTTCACCTGCAACTGCAACAATGAGTTTGGTTGGTTTGTGAGGACCTTGCTTGATTCTATCAAGGTATTCTGGATCTGTTGCTTCCAGTAACATGGTCATCCTTACCTTTCATATGGGATATTCAGATGGTCTCAGTATGGGAACTATGATGGTCTCATACCGACTCTGAATTTATGTCTTTGGTGGTTCCTCAGTTTTGGTAGGCTTAGTTGGAGTTTCTGTGTCCGACATGATTGTGTTTGGATCTTTAACTGTATGTATGTTAACAGATAGGCTCTAATACCAATTGTTAGGTCACACACACACACACTGTAGAGGGGGTGAATACAGTGTATAGTACACTCAATTCGAACTTTAAGAATTTAAGTAACAGAAAACAAACTTTATTGAAACAATAAACTCTGTTACAGTATGGAACTGTTACCTCTCAGTGATGAACAAATATCACGAGAGCTGCTAGGGTTACAATGAATAATCTTCTCTAATAATGATAACACTTATAGTGTAAACCCTATATCTGTGTTTATATACTACACAGTTACAAGATAATCGCTAATTGACATGGAATATAATTCTGCTTCCTAAAATATATCAATCAGATATCTTTTCTTCCAAGTATTCCATTCTTCACAGAATTCCTTCTTCATGCATATCTCTTCTTATGTTTATCTTGATCTTCTTTCCTTTAATCAGCTACTGTCCTTATCTGATTGTCCTTCAGCACTTAAGTTCTGATATCTATCTTCTGATGATTATATCCTGATAACATACGTACTGATATCCTTAAGTCCTGACTTCCAGTATAAGTACTGATCAACAGTTAAGTACTGAATTATCCTGTTCAATAAGATCTGAAAGCTAAACATAAAACATATTAGCCATGACATTATCAAATATATCTAACAGTAAAATTGATTGAAAAAGTACTACAGAAACCTGTCAATTTCTAGGAAATAAGCTAATATCCTGGTTCATTAAAAAGAAAAATTCAGTTTCTTCTTCTACAGCTGAGGCTGAATATATTGCTGCTGGTAGCTGTTGTGCACATATTTTATGGATGAAAAATCAACTGTTGGACTATGGTCTACAGGTTAAAAAGATTCTTATTTTCTGTGATAATACAAATGCTATTGCTATAACGACCGAGAAATTACGTTCGTATTATATTCTAATAAAGATAATTATGTGTATTATTATGTGATTAAATGTGTTGAGTCATAAAACCCTAACTGCTATGTGTTACGTGTTGTCTGTTTTGATCAGAATGTGTTTCGTGTATTTGTTGAGTGTTTTATTATAAGTTATAGGTTTTATATCAAAATCCGTACAGCTCAAACAGTGTTTTAAAAGCCTGTATTTCAAACAAAATCATTGGCCCTATTTTGCCAAGAACGACCTATACCATATCGTTATTCTGAACCCCTAGACGTTTTACAAATTTACCTTTTTCGCGAAAAATGACTTTTCCGGACCCCTTCGGGAGTCAAAAACCCCACAAAAATCATATTTTTATTTTTATATGATCATGAAATTATCAAACATCATTTTTACTTGCATTTTTGTAATATTCATATTTTTTGGGAATTTTTGGCATATATTTTGTATTTATTGGATATTTATAATTGATACCCAAAAATTATAAAAATTGGGGCCAAATATTTTTATTTGATGTGTAATTGGACCCTTAATTTTATTTAGGGGTATTATTTTCCATAGTATAAATAGATGGATTATTATTAATTTTTAGTTAATTAATTGTTAAAAATCAGAAAATAAAAATTAGAAAGTGTGGTGAAGCTTGTGTTCTTGGAGGAGGGAGAAGATCAATCAATGATTTTGGGAGATTTACTAATCCATTGAAAAAGCTCGAGTAACCAATACAATCCTTGTGAAGAGACGAATCTATTGATACTAATATCATCAACTGAGGTTTGTTTAATCTTAAAAATCGATTTTTGTGTTCTTGATATGAATTTTGGTTTTTGAGTTTGAAGAATCGTTTGATTGTTTGGTTGATTCAGTTAGTTTTATTGTAGTCTCAGGAGTGATTGGGTATTTTTACTTTGATTTTATAACCCCTGGAACGTTATGTCGAGTTCTTGGGTTTTAGTGTTTTTGATTTATTTTCTTTAGATTTATAGATATTTTTGATTGATATGAACTGTTGGGAATGATTATAGAAGTCTGTAGCTTTAATTTGGCATAAGAATCGAGTTGTTTGGTTGCGTTTTGAGGGATTTTGGTCTCTCGCCGGAAAACCGCGAGTTCATCGGAGATTTTGGCCGTTTTTGCTGATGTCGTGATGATTGTGAGCTGCTGTGGTGATGGGTGAATTCCTGGTAACGTTTAGATGGATTTAGGAACAAAAACGGAGTCGAATGGTGCACGAATGGTCGAGAATTTATCGACGTCGGACGTCGGAAGTTCGCCGGATTCTGGGCTTCTCCGTCGAGTTCTTCCGCGCCAGTCATCTTCTTCCTCTCGCCGGCGAACTGTTCCTCCCCTCCCCCGCCGTTTGATCCCCAAAACCTGAAATCCTTTACCTGTTTTATGTTTCTGTAATTTTATTATTTATTTGTATTTTTATAAAATCAAAATCAGTTTTTAATAATTCTAAAAATCAATTAAAAATTGGTTTTAAACTCTGAAAAATATTATAAATAATTTCTAAATTATTTTATTAATTTAGAAATTTGAAATTAATTAATTAATTAATTAATTATATAATTATTTATTTAATTATCTATTAATTAATAATTAAGTAATTAATTTAATAAATAAGATTAAATAATCAAATAATGTAATTAATAATTCGATAATTGAGTGAATAATGCGAGTAACTCATATTTATACGAGTAGTAGTTCGATAAGTTGAAATTATTATTCAAGCGTTCGTTTATTTATACGAGAAGAGCTGTAATAGTTATTCCTATTGAATAATTATTTGTAAATAGTCGATTTAATCGAATAATTTGTAAGTAATTCTAATAATTTGTAATTATTTCTAAAAATTAAGGATTAATTATTTTAACATCTAATAATTCTTAAATAATTATTTAAAAATATAATTAAGGTTTAATTTTTTATAATTGATTTATAATTAATTAAATCTTATTTATTTCGTAGTAATTAAACCGTTAGTCCGATTTAAGTGAAATGAAGACCCTTGGACTCAGAAAAATGATCCGATTCCATTAAAAATAATTATAAATCATAATTTCTTTCAAAAGCGAGTTGTCTTATGTTAATTAATTTCTTGTAGGTCCTATTAGGGGTAGAATCAAGTCAAATAAATCCCGAAAAATGAGAAATCGAACCAGATAGTGTTTGTTAATACAAATATAAGTCTAGTATCGATTTTAAAAATAATTATGAATCTAAAATCAATTATGTGCCTTATGTGCTTTACGTGATTATGTGAAACTTATTTCATACGCGTATGAAGTAAGTTGTTTAAATGACTATCTTTCCTTGATAGATTCCATATCCTCAAGGCGAATCAAGCAAGAGACAGAAGGCAGTGAAGCATACGAGGTGAAGTGCACACCAGACAAGTTTTCCCCTATTCTTAGTTCTGAATAGTGAAATATATCCCACTTTCCATATCAATTACACCTTGATAATTCTTGTTCACATACACTGATACACAATTATTGATTCTTGTTTCTAATTCATTTCGATTCTTGAGTTCTCCCAATTTATTGAATTCTTTATTCATATTCCAATATTGATAACCTTACTTACATATACTTTGATATATCCTGATGTTGGGATACATCAAAAGCATATCGATTGTTCCGGATGCTAAGCTATGGACTGGATGGTTACGATGTGGGCCGGGTATTAACCAGACCCTTGATTATTAGGCCATAGTTGCCTGGGTACCCCTTATGTTGGTTGGGTCTATGCAGCTGGGTATAGATCCGCACTGTATCCTGACTGATCAACAGGTTATAGTGCATATGTTGGTTCTTGTTTCCAGTCTTATTCATTTGGCACTCGCCAGTAATAGAAAATTATAATTCTTTACAGAATCAGATGATTGTTCAAACCAACAGATTACGGTTAACTTATTCTTTTCTCTTTACACTATATATATTGTTGCAGGCTTGTTGAGCAATTTTGGCTCACCCCCTTTTATTGTTATTCATCTTGTTTTTCAGTTAAGGTAGAGAATGAAACCCATCAGAACCCGAGTAGTCAAGAAGCGAGTCAAGCAGGGGGACCCTATTATACCAAGGGTGTTTGTCCCTATCCCAGAAGAGAGCTTTGAGTTGCCAGATCTGGTGTAACAGGATAAGTAATAGTGATAGTTTGAATAAAAGTTGTTTAGTTTAAAATATGAATAGAATAATGTTTTGTAACAAAGAGAGTTCTTGAGACAGTTGTTTAGTTTGGTTTATAATAACGTTGGGTTGTCGTTCTTATTTTCAATTCTTAACCTTGAAAAGATCGTGAGTAGTAGTTCGGGGTAATTATTTTATTTATATTATACTTGTACAGGTTTAATGAGTAGTTAGTATTAATAATGCCCCAAATCTATACCCCGAATTTGGAGGGTGTTATAATTGCAATTACTGAAAATCCAGTACAATATTCAAGGACCAAGAATATTGACATCAAGTACCATTTCACTAGAAAACATGTCATGAATGGTACTTTGGAATTTCATTTTGTTTCAAGTGAGAAGCAACTTGCAGACATCTTCACCAATCCACTTGATGAATCCACATTTACTAGGTTGGTAAGTGAGTTATGTAACTCTTAATCTGTTTTGATATCTAAGCAATTTATAATGCATCCAGAATAAAACTTGATATTTCATGTCAAAGATGAAATTTTGGCTAAGTCAGAATCTACATCTCGACGGATGTTCATTATCCGTTGAAAATGAATATCCATTGAATCTTTTCATCTGTTGAAATATCAAATATTATTCTTGGTACTTTTAATCCTTATCCGTTGAATTGCTCTCAATCTTAGCTGTTAATTTTAGGCATTATCCGTTGAATTTACTTACATCATGTAAGTATATTTCGATGGATAGTCATTAGAATTTTGACAGTTTTCTTTATTTTTATACAGCTATTTTGGGCAACTTTGATTAGTTACTTTATTTTTGCTTTTATTTTTAACCATTTATTTCTGAGAGAGTATAAAAGCCTATTTCTTTTTCAATTTTACTTTTATCTTTCTCAAGCAATTTTTCTAACTCTTTCATCTCGAAAGCAAAAACTTTCTTCTCTGCAATTACTTTTATTCTCAGCAATGGCACCCCTAGTCAAGAGCATGTCCCAAACTGGGGTTGTTTATGAAAAGAATAACTTCGTCGCACTGGTGAACAAGGAGATTGCATCTTCTGAAGATTACCACAAAATGATGGATTTCATTCGAAGCTACAAACTGAAACATGCTATTTTAGAGTCTCCTGTCATCTACTGTGAAGTGGTTGAGGAGATATGGACTACTACTGTTTACAACTCGAAGGACAAAACTATTACCTTCACTCTTAAAGGTAAAGATTACTGTATAAATAGTGATATAATTTGTGCCTGTCATCAATTGCTTGAGAATAATATACTAGTTCCACACACAGACACAGATGTAAGCTCCATGCTTATTTCTATGGGTTATTCTTTTGACCCTGCCAAACTAGGTGAGGTTAGGAGAAAAGTCCTTAGAAAGGAGTGGAGCTTTATCTGTGACTCTTTTATTAAAGTATATTCTGGAAAAATTAGTAACTTTGATACCGTGACTTACTCACTTGTTAACATGCTATATATGTTGCTTAGTGATAAGTACCATAACTTCAATGAGTCTGTCCTGTATGAATTAGGTTTTAAGCTAGAAGACATTAAGAAAAGGTCTAAAAACATATATTATGCCCGATTCTTTATGTTGCTAGCTAATTTTGTTTATGAAGATCTTATCATTAAAAACCCAACCAACAAGCTTAATTGTTGGGTTCTAGAAAGAAGGGTTATCGCTGATTTGAACAGGGCAAACAACCTCAGTGAGGTTCCTCTAGTCTACTTGCCAATCATGGAGGGGCCTCAGGTAAGTGAGATAAATACTTCTGTCTCTGCTACTTCTTTACCACAAATTTCTTTGCAGACAACTGTGGCTATGACATCCGTGTGTTTGCCCCAACAGATGCCTACCCAAGCCACCAAAACCAAAATGTCTAAATCCAAGTTCAAAGACCCCACTCTAGTTCCTTTCAAAGGGGACTAGTTTCAAAATCTACTAAAACTAAATAGGGGAGTGTGAAGGGAAGTGAGCCTGGTGAGGGACATGGTGAAAATCAAAGAAACCCTAAGGATAAGGAGGGAGAGGTGTGTGCTACCAAGCCTAGCCACACTGCAGTTTCCCAACAAACTGTAGTGATTAATAAGGAATCTAGCTCATTACTAGTTGCATCCTCCCAAAAGGATGTAACTATTGAACAAAGCTCTCAGCCAAGAGCACATGCCAAAAGGGTTAGGGACACAGAATCACCCCAAACTTACACAAGAAAGAAGAAATCTAAAACACTTGGGGATACACAGGGTGCACACACTGTGCAAACTGCAGTCAAAGACTCAATTATAACACCTTCTCAAAGTCAGATTGACATGGCTCTAATAAATGTGGAGTCACAACCAAAATCTTTAATCATAGAAGCACCTTGTAATATCCCATATTTTCAAATATTATCATTATTATTATTTAGAATTATTTATGTGATTTTACATGAATTTTGGTGAATTATCTGATAAGTGGAATTGATGTTCGGGTGTTTATATGTGATATTATTTGAGTATTTGAATTATTATATGTCCAGAATAAAATATAGATAATTGTGATATTTTTCTGGTAATTTTTGGACTGTTAGATGATTTTATATTAATTTATGAATTATTAATTATTTTCTGAATAATTACCAAAATTATTTTATAAAGCCGGGAATCGTCCAACCTCAACCGTTTTTGCGTTTTTATAACCCGAAACTCTTCCGAAAACTCCTTCCTAACCTAATCTGGTAATTCTGGACATTTTCCGTGTTTTGACTTTTTCAATCCGGATTACGGTTTAACCTGTGCGCGGCCCGACGCAAGATTTTCGATACGATAGTTATTTCGGTAATCAATAAAACCCGTATTCTCGAGAGACGGGATATTTTTACGTTATTTTCGTATATAGTGTTTTATAAAAAGCTCGGTTTTAATAATTATCCAATTCTGGTATTAAATTGTATCGTTAATAGT
Organism: Apium graveolens; assembly: GCF_009905375.1. Classification (NCBI taxonomy): domain Eukaryota; kingdom Viridiplantae; phylum Streptophyta; class Magnoliopsida; order Apiales; family Apiaceae; genus Apium; species Apium graveolens. The sequence goes on along the minus strand of NC_133655.1, from coordinate 101,603,803 downwards.
TACTTAGCGGCTAAGTAATGTATTTTCGGATCCGATATGATCCAATGTGATGCTGGTTATGTGTTTTCGGGATGTCAAATCCCACAAAATTCATGTTGTATTTTTATAAAACCAATCGTATTTCAAATACCCGGTATTTCTGCATCTTTGCATTATTCGCAAATTTTGGGAAATTTTGATACAAATTTTATATTTTATCGCTTTTAAAATTATTCCCCATAATTATTATTTTGGGGCTTAATTATTTTAATGAGGAGATAAAAACACCCTTATTTGATTTTTGGGGATTTATTTTTCAGTTAATATAAATACCAACAGATTTAATTATTTTATTCAGTTTTTTTATAAAAATTTCAGAAAATCAAGAACTTGTTCTTGGGGGTGAAATTCTTTCTCAAACTTTGATTGATGATTTTGGACTAACCAGGAAACCAAATCAAACGCTCTACACACCAAAACGATCCTTGTTTCAAGCCCTTTTTGTTGATATCAACATCACAATCTGAGAGTAAGTATTCATGAAAATCGATTTTTGGTGCTTATTCTTGAATTTCGATTTTTGATTTTGGAGGATTGTTGACTGATTCTGAGTTTACGAATAGCTTTAAAATGATCTTTAGAATCGATTTGAGTGTTTGGTTGAAATGTTTTAGTCCAAGAACGATTAAACCGAGTTCTTGTTTTTCCTTGATTTTGATTTTGTTTTTCTAAATTGTTTGATGATGATTTAAAGTTATTGTCGATTGTAATGAATTGGGGATGATTTAAGCTTCATTTTCGTACCTAGTTCGTTGATTTTGGTGTAGAATCGGATGAATTCGGTGTTGGCCGGAAAAATCCGAGCTCGTCACCGGTTTTAATGGTGATGGTGGCCGGATTTTGGGCTCCTATGATGGTTGGTGACTGCTGTGTTGCATTCGAGTTGTTCGAAGGAATTGGAGTGATTTTGATGAAAAATCGGAGATCTTCTGTGTGTGTAATGGCCGTCGGAAGTCCGCCGGAGTTCAGGGACGGTCGTCGGAATCTGGGGATTTCCCAGAAACCGATGGACCTTCATACCCGACCCGATTGGATCTTCACGACCCGGTTTTGATTCATTTGCCCCCAAATCAGTTCTCTAAAAACATGTTTCTGAATTTCTATTTTAAAAATAATTCAAAAATCCTATTTTAATTTCTGAAAAATTCATTTCTATTTTAAAAAAAAATCATTATTTTAATTCTGAAAATTTATTTTAATTCAAAAATAAATCCAAATTATTTAGTTAATTAATTTTAGTTGATAATTAATTATTTAATTAGTCAATTAATTTAAAAGTTAATTGATTAATTATTTTAATTAGTTATTAATTAATTTTAATTGATTATTTAATTAGATTTAATTATTTATTTTTGATTTAAAAATTCCGAAAAATAGTTTCGAGTTTTAAGATATTATTTTAAATTATTTTCCAGGCTCGATAAATCTTATAAAATTATTTTAGGGTGTTTGAACCCTATAATTTTATTATTAAATGATTTAGAGATCGTTTTTATTCCGAAAAATATTCAAAAATTCATAATAAATCAACCGTTCGTCTGTTTAATACGAAACGAACGCGTACAGACTCAGAAAAATATTCTGCTTTCATTAAAAATACTTTCGAGACCCAAATCCTTTTGTTTCGAAAGGTCGCTTGTTTTATGAATGATTCTAAGTCGATTATTCATCGATAAATCATATTTTTGACCTGATTTCTGTTTTAAACGTATCGAGTCGACCCTTTTGATGAACCGAGTCATATGTGATATGAATTAAGTGATACATGAGTTATGTGCTTATGTGCTATGTGAATTATGTGTGTGTGTGGATTAAGAGTCCTGTGTTTGTCTGTTATATTTATATGTGGGCTATCGTATGGGTAGACGATAGGGTTTTGACGCGCCGTTCGTCAAGTAATTATCATTTAGACAATTAAAGCTATATCTTTTAATTATAGATGTGGATCTCTCGAGTTGATCAAGACAAGACGTTGGATAAAGAATGAAATGGAATGGTATTGGATATCTGGCTTCTAGCAATTGCATGAGCAGCATATCGGTGAAGTGTTGAAAAGAAAGACGGTGATACTTTAATACCGAATGTCAGAATAGATGCGTCTTTACGAGTGTGACTAACTGCTAAAACCCAAAGGCAAGTATTTCTATCATCACTTATTGTTCAAGTGATATTTATTTTGAATCGTATCATGCAAGTATTGCTTTCCCTATTCTCAGTTTAGAATCGATAAATGTTTTATATATCGCTGAATTAAATAATTTTGTTTATGCAAGTATTCTTCCGCTATTCTATGTTGAGAGTAGCTAAGTGGTTTTACTTATCAAGTGAATGAATTTATAAATATTTTGGATTTTGAGAAAAATGATTTTGTTGCAAGTATTCCTGCCCAAGAATTGGGGGAAATAAAATTATTTCGGATGTCGAGTATTATGACCCTTTTTCAATAAAAGGTTTTGAGATTTGATGGTTACTGGTAGCGTAAGAGGCCGAGGCACCGGTCCAGCGTGAGCTATTATACAGAAGTGTAATACGGAAGTGTAATATCTTACAAGGCTTGTTATGCCTTTTCTTGGCGCCCTATAGGTACCGTATGTCTTCGGGATACGGGTAGTACCTATATTTACGGTATGGCTGCGGGATACCGGTGTTGTTTCGTGACTGATCATCAGGAACAGCATAGTGCATAATTGGTTCCAATCTGAATAGATATCTAAAATTCTTTATTGTTTTGATAATCATAGCATAAATGATTTATCAACTGATTCTGTTTTGGATTAAAAATACTGATTCTGTTTTAGATTAAAGTGGATTGTGGTTTTGATTCAGTTTCTTATTTTTGCTGATACTTACGTTGTTGTTAAATATCAAAGGTGGTATTAGTATAGATGATTGATGTTGATTTCAGTATGGGTGTTGTGAGCATCAAAGTTCGTATTGATATCTAATTTGATATGACAACAAAATAAGTATTAATATCAATAGTTGAGTTTTGAGTAAAGTTTATGATTCATTCCATGATCATTGTTTCATGTTATTGTGGTTTACGATATTTCCGTAAACACTGTTTTTACGAGTTTTATTCTCGTCAAGATTCAAAGTATTGCTGAAGCATGTTGCTCAAAAATATCAAAATGGTTTTGAAAATAATTAAGGAATTAAATCTGGGATTCCTCAACTAAAGTTTTATGATTCAGCAATTATAATTTTAAATGTTCTGCGCTGATGCAGATGTCGGTTTTATATCAAAACGACCCTATATATGTCATAATAATCTTGCTGAGCATTTCTTCCGCTCATACTTGCCTGTTTTTAAATTTTTAACCTCCAGTGAAGATTAGCTTGCTGTTTAGCCGCGTAATTCGAGGAAGCAAAGAAGAAGCTTTTCGAAGGTGGTTGGTCCAGGGTTTGCGGACTAGTGTAAGTTTTATTATGTAAAGTTGTTTATATTATATTATATATAGTTGTATATTTTATTTGGGCCTAGTATACTTTATTTCGAAGTTATACTAGTGGGTTTAGTTTTGAGTTGGAATTTATTGAAAAGAGATTTAAAAGAAAGTGAAAAATTTATTTGTGGAATTTGGAATTCTTGTTTCTAGAACTGTAACCTTAAAAGATCTTGGATTAATTTGGGGTCATAGATGATAATTATCTTCCGCTGGCATTTATTTATTGATTTAACAGGTTAATTTGGATTGAAGTTTTATAGTGACGACCAAATCCCCTGACCCCGGATTTGGGGGCGTTACAGGTTGGTATCAGAGCTGAGGTTATAGTAAACTAGAAACGAGAGTGTGTAGGAGTGTGTATAGCTATGTGAGGACGTTTGAGCTCATATCGAGTTCCTGTTGGACTACTGAATATAGTACCAACGAATAAGTTAAGATAAGGCGTATTTGTATGAGATGATTGTCCTGAACTGGATGGAACTCCGAGAAGCTGCAAACTTCTATGGTGGAATCTTCCGAGGCTACTACGATTTGACGACGATGAAGATTATCGATATCCCTGAAATATGAAGAAGTGTCGAGAATCGGATGACGGGTTAACAGAAGAGTTCAAATAGAAGATAAGTATTAAGACTTTGGCAATACCTTCTCTTTCTATAATTTCTTTTGACCTCTCTCAAAAGAGGTACCTGTTAGAGGATATATTCTCTAACACTCGTTTAATCATTTTATTACAGAATCTTGTTTTCTGGATTTCATTTTTCTTCAGAAATATCAACTTTGAAATCTTTTCAGTTTATTCATTTAATTTTTAATTACTTTGATATTCTTTCATTCTGACTGAGATGAATAACCCTAACTATAGGGGACACAAGGTATACCTGTCTGTGTGATAGGAGTTGGATGGGACGCCATCACTTGTGTGTGTTGTGAATACATGAAGGTTAACAACCTTTAGTAGTGTCTTAATTTGGACACGCAATACCAAGTTCGTTTGATCATATTGATCTCTCAGTTATTATTTTATTTCAACAATACTTTTTCTCCAATTCAGATTCTATTCTGTTATGATATGAAATTCTTTTCTTTTCTATGATTTTATCATTTCAAATATTCGAAGGTATGCCAATCAAGTTAAGCTGAGTATCCTGTTCAAGTCAAAGTAAGACGATGTGATGGAATTACGAAGGACGACAGTGGACTGCAATGCGATTAGAATATCAGGGGCGTATAGCGAAGTCAATCTGTTCTTTTATTTCTCTCTCTATCTTTCTTTCTTTTCTTCCCTATATCTTTCTCTTTATTCTTCTTACTCGCAATCAGTAAAGCGATTCTATTGAGGAATTGGTCAAATGATGTGAATGGAACAGTGGTGCACATGAAGCTCCTGTAAAAGTTTTATTATACAAGGAATATAAGATTTATTTGAGATTATGGAAAATTGAGGTTATTTGGAAATGGAAAGTTGGTTAGAAAACCCTAAGTGCTGTCTTCTGCTGATTCCGAGGACGGAATCCTTATAAGGAGGGTAGATTGTAATATCCCATATTTTCAAATATTATCATTATTATTATTTAGAATTATTTATGTGATTTTACATGAATTTTGGTGAATTATCTGATAAGTGGAATTGATGTTCGGGTGTTTATATGTGATATTATTTGAGTATTTGAATTATTATATGTCCAGAATAAAATATAGATAATTGTGATATTTTTCTGATAATTTTTGGACTGTTAGATGATTTTATATTAATTTATGAATTATTAATTATTTTCTGAATAATTACCAAAATTATTTTATAAAGCCGGGAATCGTCCAACCTCAACCGTTTTTGCGTTTTTATAACCCGAAACTCTTCCGAAAACTCCTTCCTAACCTAATCTGGTAATTCTGGACATTTTCCGTGTTTTGACTTTTTCAATCCGGATTACGGTTTAACCCGTGCGCGGCCCGGCGCAAGATTTTCGATACGATAGTTATTTCGGTAATCAATAAAACCCGTATTCTCGAGAGACGGGATATTTTTATGTTATTTTCGTATATAGTGTTTTATAAAAAGCTCGGTTTTAATAATTATCCAATTCTGGTATTAAATTGTATCGTTAATAGTTACTTAGCGGCTAAGTAATGTATTTTCGGATCCGATATGATCCAATGTGATGCTGGTTATGTGTTTTCGGGATGTCAAATCCCACAAAATTCATGTTGTATTTTTATAAAACCAATCGTATTTCAAATACCCGGTATTTCTGCATCTTTGCATTATTCGCAAATTTTGGGAAATTTTGATACAAATTTTATATTTTATCGCTTTTAAAATTATTCCCCATAATTATTATTTTGGGGCTTAATTATTTTAATGAGGAGATAAAAACACCCTTATTTGATTTTTGGGGATTTATTTTTCAGTTAATATAAATACCAACAGATTTAATTATTTTATTCAGTTTTTTTATAAAAATTTCAGAAAATCAAGAACTTGTTCTTGGGGGTGAAATTCTTTCTCAAACTTTGATTGATGATTTTGGACTAACCAGGAAACCAAATCAAACGCTCTACACACCAAAACGATCCTTGTTTCAAGCCCTTTTTGTTGATATCAACATCACAATCTGAGAGTAAGTATTCATGAAAATCGATTTTTGGTGCTTATTCTTGAATTTCGATTTTTGATTTTGGAGGATTGTTGACTGATTCTGAGTTTACGAATAGCTTTAAAATGATCTTTAGAATCGATTTGAGTGTTTGGTTGAAATGTTTTAGTCCAAGAACGATTAAACCGAGTTCTTGTTTTTCCTTGATTTTGATTTTGTTTTTCTAAATTGTTTGATGATGATTTAAAGTTATTATCGATTGTAATGAATTGGGGATGATTTAAGCTTCATTTTCGTACCTAGTTCGTTGATTTTGGTGTAGAATCGGATGAATTCGGTGTTGGCCGGAAAAATCCGAGCTCGTCACCGGTTTTAATGGTGATGGTGGCCGGATTTTGGGCTCCTATGATGGTTGGTGACTGCTGTGTTGCATTCGAGTTGTTCGAAGGAATTGGAGTGATTTTGATGAAAAATCGGAGATCTTCTGTGTGTGTAATGGCCGTCGGAAGTCCGCCGGAGTTCAGGGACGGTCGTCGGAATCTGGGGATTTCCCAGAAACCGATGGACCTTCATACCCGACCCGATTGGATCTTCACGACCCGGTTTTGATTCATTTGCCCCCAAATCAGTTCTCTAAAAACATGTTTCTGAATTTCTATTTTAAAAATAATTCAAAATTCCTATTTTAATTTCTGAAAAATTCATTTCTATTTTTAAAAAAAATCATTATTTTAATTCTGAAAATTTATTTTAATTCAAAAATAAATCCAAATTAGTTAGTTAATTAATTTTAGTTGATAATTAATTATTTAATTAGTCAATTAATTTAAAAGTTAATTGATTAATTATTTTAATTAGTTATTAATTAATTTTAATTGATTATTTAATTAGATTTAATTATTTATTTTTGATTTAAAAATTCCGAAAAATAGTTTCGAGTTTTAAGATATTATTTTAAATTATTTTCCAGGCTCGATAAATCTTATAAAATTATTTTAGGGTGTTTGAACCCTATAATTTTATTATTAAATGATTTAGAGATCGTTTTTATTCTGAAAAATATTCAAAAATTCATAATAAATCAACCGTTCGTCTGTTTAATACGAAACGAACGCGTACAGACTCAGAAAAATATTCTGCTTTCATTAAAAATACTTTCGAGACCCAAATCCTTTTGTTTCGAAAGGTCGCTTGTTTTATGAATGATTCTAAGTCGATTATTCATCGATAAATCATATTTTTGACCTGATTTCCGTTTTAAACGTATCGAGTCGACCCTTTTGATGAACCGAGTCATATGTGATATGAATTAAGTGATACATGAGTTATGTGCTTATGTGCTATGTGAATTATGTGTGTGTGTGGATTAAGAGTCCTGTGTTTGTCTGTTATATTTATATGTGGGCTATCGTATGGGTAGACGATAGGGTTTTGACGCGCCGTTCGTCAAGTAATTATCATTTAGACAATTAAAGCTATATCTTTTAATTATAGATGTGGATCTCTCGAGTTGATCAAGACAAGACGTTGGATAAAGAATGAAATGGAATGGTATTGGATATCTGGCTTCTAGCAATTGCATGAGCAGCATATCGGTGAAGTGTTGAAAAGAAAGACGGTGATACTTTAATACCGAATGTCAGAATAGATGCGTCTTTACGAGTGTGACTAACTGCTAAAACCCAAAGGCAAGTATTTCTATCATCACTTATTGTTCAAGTGATATTTATTTTGAATCGTATCATGCAAGTATTGCTTTCCCTATTCTCAGTTTAGAATCGATAAATGTTTTATATATCGCTGAATTAAATAATTTTGTTTATGCAAGTATTCTTCCGCTATTCTATGTTGAGAGTAGCTAAGTGGTTTTACTTATCAAGTGAATGAATTTATAAATATTTTGGATTTTGAGAAAAATGATTTTGTTGCAAGTATTCCTGCCCAAGAATTGGGGGAAATAAAATTATTTCGGATGTCGAGTATTATGACCCTTTTTCAATAAAAGGTTTTGAGATTTGATGGTTACTGGTAGCGTAAGAGGCCGAGGCACCGGTCCAGCGTGAGCTATTATACAGAAGTGTAATACGGAAGTGTAATATCTGACAAGGCTTGTTATGCCTTTTCTTGGCGCCCTATAGGTACCGTATGTCTTCGGGATACGGGTAGTACCTATATTTACGGTATGGCTGCGGGATACCGGTGTTGTTTCGTGACTGATCATCAGGAACAGCATAGTGCATAATTGGTTCCAATCTGAATAGATATCTAAAATTCTTTATTGTTTTGATAATCATAGCATAAATGATTTATCAACTGATTCTGTTTTGGATTAAAAATACTGATTCTGTTTTAGATTAAAGTGGATTGTGGTTTTGATTCAGTTTCTTATTTTTGCTGATACTTACGTTGTTGTTAAATATCAAAGGTGGTATTAGTATAGATGATTGATGTTGATTTCAGTATGGGTGTTGTGAGCATCAAAGTTCGTATTGATATCTAATTTGATATGACAACAAAATAAGTATTAATATCAATAGTTGAGTTTTGAGTAAAGTTTATGATTCATTCCATGATCATTGTTTCATGTTATTGTGGTTTACGATATTTCCGTAAACACTGTTTTTACGAGTTTTATTCTCGTCAAGATTCAAAGTATTGCTGAAGCATGTTGCTCAAAAATATCAAAATGGTTTTGAAAATAATTAAGGAATTAAATCTGGGATTCCTCAACTAAAGTTTTATGATTCAGCAATTATAATTTTAAATGTTCTGCGCAGATGCAGATGTCGGTTTTATATCAAAACGACCCTATATATGTCATAATAATCTTGCTGAGCATTTCTTCCGCTCATACTTGCCTGTTTTTAAATTTTTAACCTCCAGTGAAGATTAGCTTGCTGTTTAGCCGCGTAATTCGAGGAAGCAAAGAAGAAGCTTTTCGAAGGTGGTTGGTCCAGGGTTTGCGGACTAGTGTAAGTTTTATTATGTAAAGTTGTTTATATTATATTATATATAGTTGTATATTTTATTTGGGCCTAGTATACTTCATTTCGAAGTTATACTAGTGGGTTTAGTTTTGAGTTGGAATTTATTGAAAAGAGATTTAAAAGAAAGTGAAAAATTTATTTGTGGAATTTGGAATTCTTGTTTCTAGAACTGTAACCTTAAAAGATCTTGGATTAATTTGGGGTCATAGATGATAATTATCTTCCGCTGGCATTTATTTATTGATTTAACAGGTTAATTTGGATTGAAGTTTTATAGTGACGACCAAATCCCCTGACCCCGGATTTGGGGGCGTTACACACCTCACACACAAAACTCACCCACAAATTCTTTGGATTTGGACATGATTCACACATCAATTCCTGATTCTTCATCTTTAACTCTCATGGAGAAGCCAAAATCTCAAGCAAGTGAGCATCATCTTTTAGATGATTTGTTGGCTCACTTGCCATTTCTTTCTGATTTTACTGAGAAATCTGTGCAAAATCTCAAATCAATCACCACAGATTCAACAATAATTTCTACTCCGAATTCTATCATTTCTACTATCTCTACGAATATCCTTCATCCGTTGACCAGTGATTGTATCTCGACGGATGTGCTTAATAGCAGTCATCCGTTGAAACTCTCAACTACTACCTCGACAGATGTTTCTTATCCGTTAAATATCACAGCACCGCTTGAAATTTCAACTATTGCTACAGGTACAGATGATCTAGTGGTTGCACAATCACTCCTAGGATTGAGGGAAGGGAGTGAACAGAGTGAGAGGCTGAGTTGCTCTCAGCAAAAAAAGAGAGTAAATGAGTGAACATATGCAAGCTATTTCTTCCATCTTGGCAAAAAAGAGTGAGAGGAGTCCCATCTTAAAAGGTGAAGGTGGGGGTGTGAGGGTAGGAAGCCAAGGGGAGCCCTTGATGCAAGAAAAGAGAGAAAATGAGAGAAAAGCACTGTAATAACCCCCAAAATTTTCAACTTTTTATAACCCTTGTGAATAGTGTTTTTGCTGAATGAGAAAACTTTTCATGCCACACTATGTAGGGGTTCTGTTATTGATCTTCTGGGATATTATTAGTACTCTATGTGGTATATAAGTGTATGTAAAGATCGTCAGAATCCAATTTCCGAACACTTGGATATTTCCCGGAAATCCTCTAGATACGGAAAGGATTGAGTATAAGGTAACAGGATAAAAAGGATTTAAATTAAAGGATTATAATAGAGGATCATAAAAAGGAATATAATGTATTGAGAAAGGTTAAGGGAACCTAAGTAATAAGATCCCGGGTATGATCCTTCAAACGATAAACGAGAACGAAAGTTAAGCGAACCGTATAACAGATCAGCGGTCATTAGGCAAACGATTAGGAAGTTAAGCAAAAGGATTAGAGGGAGTGATGTCACCCAACCAATGAGAGGAGGACAAGGAGGGAAAGATGACATCACAACATGACATAGGCATGACATGGGATGGAAGGAGGTGTGGTTGAATAAGAACCACACAAATTCAAGGGCAACAAGGTAATTAACTAAATCAAACACAAAAACAAGTCAACCAAGCCAAGCAAAATCATTTTTCATCAAAATAAAAAAGAACCAAGGTTTTGTTCTTGAGAGCTCTCGGCTTTTTACTATTCAAAAGGCAAGGAAATTCAAAAAATCAAAGATCCAAGCTTCCTAAATTGGTGAGTTAATTCCCTAATCATCTTCATGCTTAGTTAGGGCTATATCATGAGTTTAAGCCATCAATTCCTTCTCCATCTTCTTCATTTAATCAAAGAAGAAGACTATGAATAGTGTTTTCAAGTTTTTAACTTGAAATTTTTCTTGTTTTCCTTGAAGATCCAAGCATTCCTAAGACTTCTCAAAGCTTCTTAAGGCTTCCTAGCTCCTCCCACCACTTCAAGGAAGGTATATCATCTCCAAACCCTAGATTACTATGTATTATAAGATGATTTTGATTAGTAGGGTGATATTGTAGCTTGATGTTGTGATTTAGAGTTTGGGATTTGAAATGGTATTGAATTGGAATGGTAAATGTTGTTGTTTTGATTAAAAGAACTTAAGAATGCTTAAAGTTAAGCTTAGGCATAAGTATGAATGTTAAAATTGAATTGGTTGGGGTTGTTATGATGTGATAAGGATGGATGTTGGTTGTATGTTGGATTTGAGGTTGAATTGGGTTGGTTTTGAATGGTTTAAAATTGGGAAATCACGTAAACATAGCCGTCCTAACGTCCGATTTTCTTTAGACTGTTTTTGTTCATAACATTAGGACCCGAGAACCCCCTGCTAGATTATGACCATTGCCATGCTTAGATAGCTCATGTTACGAGCTTCGTTTTGATATGTAGTTCGTTCGATTCCGATGCACGGTTTAGGAGAAACGACCGTTTCAAGTAACGGCGTTTCGCGAACGAAACTTTTCCCCTCGCCTTACTTTGAAACATAGGTTAAAGACCAAAAAGGGTTAATTAATGTATGAAACATTTATGGTAAGTGTGTTAGGCAGTTGGTAAGACACTCGCGAAGGAATCTCCTTAAAACTCATAAAGGTTAAATTATTAAAAATGGTGGAGCCGAGGGTACCCGAGTGACTTAAGCAAATCAGTAAGCGCAAAGCAAGCGTTAGAGTCTAAGTTAGTTAAAGTATAGATTTACAAGTGACTTTGGTTTAATTCCAACTTACTTGTTGTTTATAGGTTACCAGACTCGTCCCGAGCCGTTTATCACCCCAAGTCGCTCAGGCAAGTTTTCTACCCGTTATAACCGTTGTTGAGATGTATATATGTATTTGCATTATCTTGCGATAGATGCATGTTAGTTAATTAGCAAATATTGCAATATATTGAAGCATGCTGCTATGGTATATATATATGCATGCCTATTTCGTATTCTTTCCATATATAACTGTTGATAATATCTATGCTAGAGGATAACGGTAATTTGCATATACCCTTAGTATAGGGACCCAAAGATGGAAATATTTTCTAAAACCGGGAGTCGAGGATCCCGAGTAGATTTTGTATATATGGATATAAATATATATATATATATATACTTATATATATATATGGTCATAGTTTTCAAAACTATTAATCGAATAAGGTTTATTCGATAACTTTAACTTTATTTTATTATTGAATATTATTTCGAATATTATTCGAAGGCGTATGACTCCTTTATATTAAATGAATATTATTTGAATATTCAATTGAGGATGTATGACTCACTTTATTTTATTTAATGAATATTACTTGAATATTCCTCCGAGGACTTATGACTCCTTTTATTTTATTATCTGAATATTATTTGAATATTCATTTGAGGGCTTATGACTCAGTTTATATTATTTAATGAATATTTTTGAATATTCATTTGAGGATCTATGACTCCGATTATTGGCTGAGATTTGTTCTTTATTTTATTAAAGAATAAGGTATAAATAATCAAACTTATTTTCGATTATTCAAATAAAGATAGTACTTTCATATAAGTATATCTTTGGTTATTTAATACTCGTTTCAAGTATAAGTTTTAATACTTCTACTTCAATTATTTTTATAAAGATTATTCTTTATGGGAATATTATTTAAATAATAATATTCAGTCATTTTCTAAATATTCTGGGGACTGATTTACTTCATTAAATCAGCTTTACTCCAAACACTCTATAAAGTGTTTTCGAGTCTTCAAAATGATTTTTAAAAGTTAGAGCGGATCCCAAAACTCATTTTTATATTTAAGATCTTCCTTTTTAAGGGGATTTAAATACTCGCTCAAAACCTGAGGGATCCGGCTCTGTGGTGTATTTTATATTCGCAACACGGTTGCAGTTTTGGTAAATGAATTGATTACTTACCCAACGTTCGGGAAGTAAGTCCATCTATTGAGTCGGCATAAGCAACATGGGCTCAGTGAGCGTCCATGATAGTGTAAGTGGCTCAGTGGAAGTCCATCAAATGCATAAGTGGCTGAGTGGCAGTCCAGCATAAGGTCCTATTACGACCAGGGTAATGACCAGTGGGGAATTCGTCCATCTACTAGTAGAAAAGGTTACTTATGGGTATCTTTGCCTGATCAGCAAGATATCTGGTTTATGCCAAATTCTTTTCCTTTCCAAATTTATTGGATATTGTAATTCTGTTCATACTTTACATGACAGAGGTTTTCAGGAAATTGTATAAAGAAGATGTATATGTGGATATATATATATATATATATATATATATATATATATATATATATATCAGAACTTAATGAAGTATATCATGACTTCATTTCCTTTAATAAAATTTCAAAGATTTAATCTATTCAAATCTTGTCTTGTAGTCTCATCTATCTGATGAACTGTTGAAAGCTCATTATACTTTGAACAGTGGTAGTTCAAGCAGCTTTTTTTAAATGATATAAGTATAGTGAAGTATTTGGTAACTTCATCCCTTGTTTTTACTTATATCTAGTAAGTAATTATCTTACCCATGATAAAAGATTCTAGTAAGTATCCATTTAGATACTTATATTATTGTTATCACTATATATTATCTTGTGAGCTGTAAGGCTCACTCTTGCTTTATTTCTTCATCACACAACAACAGTTAGGAAAGATGGCCAGACTCCAGCAGACCCAGCGCAAGCGCGTGGGAAGCGTCCCGCGTCTTCCCGATGATGTTGTAGCTGCTATAGCTGCAGAGGTAGATCTATTGGTAGATCAGGCATTCTATTTTGAGACTCAAATTATGTATAATTATAACTTGTGGCAGATAATGGAAATTAACTGTAAATTTATCTAGTAATCATTTTGGGTTGTAATAACTTTTAAATTGTGGATTCAAAGACTTGTACTTATTTCTATTTCATCTCTGAGACTATAATGGGTTGTGGTGTGTGTTAGTGTGGGGTCACAGCATAAGGTTATTATTATTAATTAAGTGAAGTGATATTGTGGAAAGAAAGACCGTGACGACCCGGATCCCCGACCCCGGATCTGGGGGTGTTACAGAAATGGTATCAGAGCTAAGCGTTATAAACCTCAGAGATGATGCGTCGATATAATAACAAACTCACAAAGATAATAAGAACTCTTGCCAAGTTCATGGTCGGACTACTTAAAGTAGTGCTGACAGTTAAAACCCTTACGGGAACCCTTATAAGTTTCATGATAGTAACTTAGCTCGTTTAATGTGTAGGCGCCTGAGATAGAGGACCCTGAGATGTTCGAGCGTGAGCATGATGAGGCATTGCTAGATGTTGAGGATCAGGAGGAGCCTGAGATGGAGGAGGATGAGGAGGACCCCTCAGAGGAGTCAGAGACGGAGGTCATTGCTATTTCAGATGAGGAGGACCCCTCAGAGGAGTCAGAGACAGAGGTTATTGCTATTCCAGATGAGGAGGACCCGGATGAGGTCCCAGTAGCTGAGGAGCGTGTTGGACCTATGGTAGTGTATGCTGGTATCCCATTACCCACACTTCCGGTGGTCAGAGCCTCTACCCCTCCACCACTATCTTGGATTCCCGATGATGACAGCTCAGAGACCCATACTTCCGAGCCTAGGCAGACCGAGGAGGCACCCTCAGCGGCTCCGGATTCACCACCTCTTGACCCTGCCCACAGGCAGTCTTCGTTAGCTCATGGATATGTTCAGGATGTTCTGAGGACCCGAGTGGCTGTTGCCGAGGGCCGACTGGATGAGGCCATGAGGGAGTTGGATGCAGAGAGGGCGGGTAGGCGTACCCGAGCTTATGAGACTAGGGCTTCTATACCCCGATCCTTGAGGAGGGAGCTTACGGGGATAGAGCTCACATCCCGAGCGAGGCTCAGATCGCTCCAGGGGGACAGGCATGGTAGGATCTCCAGGCGGCAAGCCGACTATATCTTCCGTCGTGCGATGGAAAGGGTATGGGAGCTGACCCGCTCCGGTGTGTGATTCAGGATTGATGATGGAATAGTCTAGTTGTCTAGTTAGCCGAGGCCTTAGTAAGAGCCAATTTTCCGGGATAGTTGACTTGTATATAGCATCCCTTTTTCTGACTAGACAGATAGACTCTTGTGTATCACTTTTGGGACAGATGACTGTAGCACTGTTGTACTTTTGACCAGATCAAACTATGTATTTCTCGCATTATGTATATATTTGTTTCCTTTGGTTCAGTTCATTAGTGACGGGATCACTGTTTTTATCATTATTATTACTGCACTTCGTATTAGAACTTTCTTAAAATAATAGAATTGCGATATACGTTCTCCCCATTATAAGAGCTGTGCAAGGCACAATGTTGTATATGATTGTGACCTAACGTTGAATTTTCCCAATATTTTTTTTTATTATCAGAATCATGCCGCCAAGAAAGATTGGAACTAGGGCGAACCCTGGATCTGAGGACCAGGGAAGCCATAACCAGGATGATAGGAACCAGGAACACAGTGAAGAGGAAGATGAGGATTATGTAGAACAGGATGACTCCCTGTATGAAGAGGAAGAGGAAACCTATGATGTTGAGGGATTTGAGATAGAGGCTGAAGAAGGAGAAACTGAGGTTGAGCAACCAGTACCAAACCCAGGCATGGATCCCATGGGCCAGTTCATGCAACTCCTAAGGCAAAATTTGGAACGTCAACCCAACCCACCCCCTCAAGGAAATAACAATGCTGTGGCAAACTGTTTCAGGGCTTTTAAGTCCCTTAAGCCCCCTGAGTTCCACGGATCAGCCGACCCAGTTGAGGCAAGGGCATGGTTAAATGAAATGGAGAAATCTTTTGAGATTTTGAGTACCGATGAGGCACAGAAGACTGTATTTGCTACCTACCTTCTGAAAGGAGAAGCTAACTACTGGTGGGAGGCCAAGAAAAACATGGAGACAGATGCTATTATAACCTGGGAGAGATTTAGTCAGCTGTTTCTGGGAAAGTATTTCCCGAGGTTTATGGAAAACCAGATGGAGCTCAAGTTCTTGGAGCTAAAGAAGAATAACTTGTCTGTAGCAGAGTACGAAGCGAAATTTACTGAGTTATCAAGGTTTGTGCCGGAGTTTGTGAGCACCGAGGAAAAGAAAGCTAGGAGGTTTCAGCAGGGACTGAAACCGTGGATTCAGAATAGGGTGGCAATCCTTGAGCTTACGGACTATGCCACTCTGGTGTAAAAGGCAACAATTGTAGAAGTCGGAAGTGAACAGATGCAGAAGGAAAGAGAGAAGAAAGGAATAAAGAGGAAAAGTATGAGCATGGGTTGAGGTTCCGCAGGAAGAAGCTTCCCAACTAGATTTAATCGAGGAGCAGTGTCCCTACCAGGAAGGAACACTGGGTTTAAGCGGCCAATGAGTGTGAGCGTGAGCCAGGGCGGCCAGAAGTCAAGAATGTCCTATTCCAACCAGTCTCGACCCCCATTGCCAGCCTGTAACATATGTGGAAGGAATCACACTGGGGAGTGTAAAGGAAAGCCAGTAACCTATTTTAAGTGCGGTCGGGAAGGCCACTATTCAACTAAGTGCCCATCATCAACCCCTGCCGTCATTCCAACCACCACTTGTCATCAGTGTGGACGCCCGGGTCATTGGAAGAGGGAATGCCCAATGAACAAACCAGCAGCTTCGGGAGCAAGCAGGGCTGCTTCTAATAAGCCACCTACTGCAAGGAATTTCAACATGACAGTCCAGGATGCTATGAAAGATTCAGATGTCATAGCAGGTACCCTTTCTCTAAATTAAGTCAGTGCAAACGTTTTATTTGATTCGGGAGCAACTAAATCTTTTATATTAAAGGACCTTGCGCGTAAGTTAAGACTTAAGGCTGAACCCTTGATAGAACCCTTACAAGTAGAAATAGCCAATCATGAAATTATTCCTGTTAACCAGATTCACCCCGCCTGTGAGATAGGCATAGGGGAGCAATCTTTTAGTGTTGATCTGATTCCTTTTAAATTAGGGGAGTTTGATGTAATTTTGGGAATGGACTGGCTATCTAGCAATGATGCTCAGATAGACTGTAAAGGGAAGAAAGTTAAGCTAAATGTCCCAGGGAAGAAAGAAGTTATATTTAGAGGAAAGAGGCAGACGCAGAAATTTTTGACCATGACCCAGGCTAAAAGGATGCTACGAAAAGGAAATGAGGCCTACCTAGCCTATGTGGTGGACACGCAGAAGGAGGTGCGCAACTTACAAGATATTCCAGTAGTCAACGAATTTGAAGATGTATTCCCACAAGACCTTCCGGGATTACCACCCGATAGAGTGATTGAATTTGCTATTGAGTTGGCCCCAGGGACGGCGCCAGTTTCAAAAGCACCTTACCGGTTAGCCCCGTTAGAAATGAAGTAATTAGCTATCCAATTGCAGGAACTCTTGGATAAGGGTATGATAAGACCCAGTGTGTCTCCATGGGGAGCACCAGTTTTATTTGTTAAGAAGAAAGATGGGAGCATGAGGCTGTGCATAGACTATCGAGAGTTGAACAAGCTAACCATAAAGAACAGGTACACATTACCTAGAATAGACGATCTGTTCGACCAGCTAAAGGATGCTGTTTATTTTTCCAAGATCGACCTGAGAACTGGATATCACCAACTAAAGATTAAACCCGAAGATATTTCCAAGACAGCGTTCCGTACTAGGTATGGGCATTATGAGTTCTTGGTAATCTCCTTTGGATTAACCAACGCCCCAGCGGCTTTCATGGATTTAATGAATAGAGTATTTAAGAAGTACTTGGACAAATGTGTGATAGTTTTTATCGATGATATTTTGATCTACTCAAGGACTGAGACAGAACATGCAGAGCATTTGAGGATAGCTCTAGGAATACTCAGAGAGGAACAGTTATATGCCAAATTCTCGAAGTGTGAATTCTGGCGGAATGAAGTACAGTTTTTAGGACATGTGATCAATAAAGAAGGAGTATTGGTCGACCCCTCCAAGATAGAGGCGGTCTCAAATTGGGAAAGGCCAACCACACCCACAGAGGTAAGGAGTTTCATAGGATTGGCCGGCTACTATCGTAGATTTGTACAGGACTTTGCGAAGATCGCAGCCCCTTTGACACGACTTACTCGTAAGACAGAGAAGTTTGAATGGACGGAGAAATGCGAGAACAGTTTTCAGGAATTAAAGAAAAGGTTGATAACGGCTCCGGTATTGGCATTGCCGGACGGAAAAGGAGATTTTGTGATATATAGTGACGCGTCGTACAAAGGACTAGGGTGTGTGCTTATGCAGCACGGTAAAGTGATTACGTATGCGTCGAGACAACTGAAGGAATACGAGGTTAGATATCCTACTCATGACCTTGAGCTCGCGGCAATAGTATTTGCCTTAAAAATTTGGAGGCACTACTTGTATGGAGAGAAGTGCGAGATTTTCACAGACCATAAGAGCCTCAAGTACATATTTACGCAGAAAGAGCTCAACATGCACCAGAGGAGATGGTTAGAACTAATCAAGGACTATGATTGTGAGATTCTCTATCATCCAGGGAAAGCCAATGTGGTGGCTGATGCCCTTAGTAGAAAGGAAAGACTCAGAATGATAACGACTTCGGAAGAATTGATAAGGGATTTTGAGAAAATGGAAATAGAAGTAAAGGTAACCGGAACCGGAACTGAAAAGCTTTTTGAGATCTCAATGCAGCCAGAGTTATTGGAAAAGATCAGATTGTTCCAGGAGAAAATAATGAATGAAGGCAGAGAGTCAATGACTGGAGAGGAGATCCATACTGAGAAAGATGATAAAGGGATAATGAGGTACTCCTACCGGATTTGGGTTCCGAATGTTCAAGAGCTTAAAGATGAGATATTGGATGAAAGCCATAGTTCAAGGTATTCCATTCACCCGGGAAGTACCAAGATGTATAGGGATTTGAAGGAGTATTACTGGTGGCCCAACATGAAGAAGGACGTAGCAGAATGGGTAAACAAATGTTTGACTTGCCAAAGGGTAAAAGGCAGAGCACCAGAGACCCAGTGGACTCTTACGACCCCTGGAGATTCCCGAATGGAAATGGGAACAGATAGCGATGGATTTTGTTGTAGGCTTGTCAAGGACGAAAGCCAATCACGACGCCATATGGGTAATTATAGACCGACTGACAAAGTCAGCTCATTTCATTCCTATCAATGAGAGATACACAGTCGATAGACTGGTGGACATTTAGCTTAAGGAAATAGTGACGCGACATGGAGTCCTAGCGTCCATTGTCTCAGACCGAGACCCCAGGTTCAACTCCAGATTTTGGAGGAGCTTTCAGGAATGTGCGGGGACCAAGTTAAATATGAGTACCGCGTATCATCCCCAGACGGATGGGCAGAGTGAAAGGACCATCCAGACACTAGAGGATATGTTGAGAGTCTGTGCAATAGACTTTAAAGGGAGTTGGGATGATCACTTGCCGTTGATCGAGTTTTCTTATAACAATAGCTTTCATGCTAGCATCGGAATGCCGCCTTATGAGGCCCTGTACGGAAGAAGGTGTCGATCTCCCTTATACTGGGATGAAGTAGGAGAGCGGAAGATGCTCGGACCCGAAATGGTCCAAAGGACCAAAGATATAGTGGATCTTATCAGAGGGCGACTTGTAGCAGCCCAAGACAGACAGAAGAAATATGCAGACCTAGCCCGAAAGGACAAGGAATATGAAGTAGGGGACTTAGTACTGCTAAAGGTATCCCCTTGGAAGGGATTAATGAGGTTCGGAAAGAAAGGAAAACTAAGCCCAAGATACATTGGACCTTTTGAGATATTAAGACGGATTGGAAAGTTAGCTTACGAGCTAGCCTTACCCCCTAATTTGCAACAAGTTCATAATGTGTTCCATGTGTCAATGCTAAGGAAGTATCATCGGGATGCCAGACATATAGTGGAGTACGAGCAGGTAGATATGCAGCCAGATCTAACTTACGTGGAGAAGCCAGTAAGGATTATAGATAAGAAGGAGCAGGTGCTTCGGAACAAAGTGATCAAGCTAGTCAGAGTACTATGGCAGAATCATAATGTGGAAGAATTAACTTGGGAACTAGAGAGCGCAATGCTAGAAAAGTACCCCCATTTGTTTTCTGTTTGATTCCGGGACGGAATCCTTTAAGGAGGGGAGACTGTAATAACCCCCAAAATTTTCAACTTTTTGTAAGCCTTGTGAATAGTGTTTTGCTGAATGAGAAAACTTTTCATGCCACACTATGTAGGGGTTCTGTTATTGATCTTCTGGGATATTATTAGTACTCTATGTGGTATATAAGTGTATGTAAAGATCGTCAGAATCCAATTTCCGAACACTTGGAATTTTCCCGGAATCCACTATATACGGAAAGGATTGAGTATAAGGTAACAAGATAAAAAAGATTTAAATTAAAGGATTATAATATAGGATCATAAAAAGGAATATAATGTATTGAGAAAGGTTAAGGGAACCTAAGTAATAAGATCCCGGGTATGATCCTTCAAACGATAAACGAGAACGAAAGTTAAGCGAACCGTATAACAGATCAGCGGTCATTAGGCAAACGATTAGGAAGTTAAGCAAAGGGATTAGAGGGAGTGATGTCACCCAACCAATGAGAGGAGGACAAGGAGGGAAAGATGACATCACAACATGACATAGGCATGACATGGGAAGGAAGGAGGTGTGGTTGAATGAGAACCACACAAATTCAAGGGCAACAAGGTAATTAACTAAATCAAACACAAAAACAAGTCAACCAAGCCAAGCAAAATCATTTTTCATCAAAATCAAAAAGAACCAAGGCTTTGTTCTTGAGAGCTCTCGGCTTTTTACTATTCAAAAGGCAAGGAAATTCAAAAATCAAAGATCCAAGCTTCCTAAATTGGTGAGTTAATTCCCTAATCATCTTCATGCTTAGTTAGGGCTATATCATGAGTTTAAGCCATCAATTCCTTCTCCATCTTCTTCATTTAATCAAAGAAGAAGACTATGAATAGTGTTTTCAAGTTTTTAACTTGAAATTTTTCTTGTTTTCCTTGAAGATCCAAGCATTCCTAAGACTTCTCAAAGCTTCTTAAGGCTTCTTAGCTCCTCCCACCACTTCAAGGAAGGTATATCATCTCCAAACCCTAGATTCCTATGTATTATAAGATGCTTTTGATTAGTAGGGTGATATTGTAGCTTGATGTTGTGATTTAGAGTTTGGGATTTGAAATGGTATTGAATTGGAATGGTAAATGTTGTTGTTTTGATTAAAAGAACTTAAGAATGGTTAAAGTTAAGCTTAGGCATAAGTATGAATGTTAAAATTGAATTGGTTGGGGTTGTTATGATGTGATAAGGATGGATGTTGGTTGTATGTTGGATTTGAGGTTGAATTGGGTTGGTTTTGAATGGTTTAAAATTGGGAATCACGTAAACATAGCCGTCGTTACGTCCGATTTTCTTTAGACTGTTTTTGTGCATAACATTAGGACCCGAGAACCCCCTGATAGATTATGACCATTGCCATGTTTGGATAGCTCATGTTACGAGCTTCATTTTGATATATAGTTCGTTCGATTCCGATGCACGGTTTAGGAGAAACGACCGTTCAAGTAACGGCATTTCGCGAACTGAAACTTTTCCCCTCGCCTTACTTTGAAACATAGGTTAAAGACCAAAAAGGGTTAATTAATGTATGAAACATCTATGGTAAGTGTGTTAGGCAGTTGGTAAGACACTCGCGAAGGAATCGTCTTAAAACTCATAAAGGTTAAATTATTAAAATAGATGGAGCCGAGGGTACTCGAGTGACTTAAGCGAATCAGTAAGCGCAAAACAAGCGTTAGAGTCTAAGTTAGTTAAAGTATAGATTTACAAGTGACTTTGGTTTAATTCCAACTTGCTTGTTGTTTATAGGTTACCAGACTCGTCCCGAGCCTTTTATCACCCAAGTCGCTAGGCAAGTTTTCTACCCGTTATAACTGTTGTGGTGATGAGTATATGTATTTGCATTATCTTGCGATAGATGCATGTTGGTTAATTAGCAAATGTTGTTATATATTGAAGCATGCTGCTATGGTATATATATATGCATGCCTGTTCGTATTCTTTCCATATATAATTGTTGATAATACCTATGCTAGAGGATAGCGGTAATTTGCATATACCCTTAGTATAGGGACCCAAAGGTGAAATATTTTTCTAAACACCGGGAGTCGAGGATCCAGAGTAGATTTTGTATATATGGTATATATATATATATATAGACTTATATATATATATATATGGTCATTAGTTTTGAAAACTATTAATCGAATAAGGTTATTCGATAACTTTAACTTTATTTTATTATTGAATATTATTTCGAATATTATTCGAAGGCGTATGACTCCTTTATATTAAATGAATATTATTTGAATATTCAATTGAGGATGTATGACTCACTTTATTTTATTTAATGAATATTACTTGAATATTCCTCCGAGGACTTATGACTCCTTTTATTTTATTATCTGAATATTATTTGAATATTCATTCGAGGGCTTATGACTCAGTTTATATTATTTAATGAATATTTTTGAATATTCATTTGAGGATCTATGACTCCGATTATTGGCTGAGATTTGTTCTTTATTTTATTAAAGAATAAGGTGTAAATAATCAAACTTATTTTCGATTATTCAAATAAAGATAGTACTTTCATATAAGTATATCTTTGGTTATTTAATACTCGTTTCAAGTATAAGTTTTAATACTTCTACTTCAATTATTTTTATAAAGATTATTCTTTATGGGAATATTATTTAAATAATAATATTCAAGTCATTTTCTAAATATTCTGGGGACTGATTTACTTCATTAAATCAGCTTTACTCCAAACACTCTATAAAGTGTTTTCGAGTCTTCAAAATAATTTTTAAAAGTTAGAGCGGATCCCAAAACTCATTTTTATATTTAAGATCTTCCTTTTTAAGGGGATTTAAATACTCGCTCAAAACCTGAGGGATCCGGCTCTGTGGTGTATTTTATATTCGCAACACAGTTGCAGTTTTGGGTAAATGACTTGATTACTTACCCAACGTTCGGGAAGTAAGTCCATCTATTGAGTCAGGCATAAGCAACATGGGCTCAGTGGGCGTCCATAATAGTGTAAGTGGCTCAGTGGGAGTCCATCAAATGCATAAGTGGCTGAGTGGCAGTCCAGCATAAGGTCCTATTGAGACCAGGGTGATGACCAGTGGGGAATTCGTCCATCTACTAGTAGAAAAGGTTACTTATGGGTATCTTTGCCTGATCAGCAAGATATCTGGTTTATGCCAAAATTCTTTTCCTTTCCAAATTTATTGGATATTACAATTCTGTTATACTTTACATGACAGAGGTTTTCAGGAAATTGTATAAAGAAGATGTATATGTGGATATATATATATATATATCAGAACTTAATGAAGTATCATGACTTCATTTCCTTTAATAAAATTTCAAAGATTTAATCTATTCAAATCTTGTCTTGTAGTCTCATCTATGTGATGAACTGTTGAAAACTCTTTATACTTTGAACAGTGGTAGTTCTAGTAGCTTTATAAATGATATAAGTATAGGGAAGTATTTGGTAACTTCATCCCTTGTTTTTACTTATATCTAGTAAGTAATTATCTTACACTTGGTACAAGATTTTAGTAAGTATCCATTTAGATACTTATATTATTGTTATCACTATGTATTATCTTGCGAGCTGTAAGGCTCACTCTTGCTTTATTTCTTCATCACACAACAACAGTTAGGAAAGATGGCCAGACTCCAGCAGACCCAGCGCAAGCGCGTGGGAAGCGTCCCGCGTCTTCCCGATGATGTTGTAGCTGCTATAGCTGTAGAGGTAGATCTATTGTAGATCAGACCATCTACTTTTGAGAATCAATTATGTATAATTATAACTTGTGGCAGATAATGGCAATTAACTGTAAATTTATCAAGTAATCATTTTGGGTTGTAATAACTTTTAAATTGTGGATTCGAAGACTTGTACTTATTTCAATTTCATCTCTGAGACTATAACGGGTTGTGGTGTGTGTTAGTGTGGGGTCACAGCATAAGGTTATTATTATTAATTAAGTGAAGTGATATTGTGGAAAGAAAGACCGTGACGACCCGGATCCCCGATCCCGGATCTGGGGGTGTTACATTTGCTGTCATCTCCAAAAGTGATACTTGGGCCAGCTCTCTCTTCAAACTCTGTGAGCAGGGTAGAATCACCAGTCATGTGTCTTGAACAACCACTATCCAAGTACCAAAGATTCCTTCTGTTTCCCTGCACACATCAAAATCAAATCAAGTTAATTTTGGTACCCAAGTTTCCTTGGGTCCTGCCTTGTTAGCTTTCTTCTTCTGTTTCTTAGGTCTTAACTTATTTGACTTAGGAATTTCAGATTCTTCCTTAGTCATTTGGGTTGGGCCTTTGAAACCACTAGATGCAACAGAATTATTATGCATGTTATGGCTAACAGGAAATGGCATGCTTGGTGCAAACACGTTATTCCAGTAAGGCATGCTAAATGGCATTTGAGGCATATTGTATGCAGCATAATATGGATTAGGTGCAAATGGCATGTTAGCAAACTGTGCATTCATGTTCAGTGTAGGCATAGCATTAACAGGCATAGGAGGCATGTCATTCATGTTAGAGAATTGAGGCTGAACAGATATGGGAGTAGGCATGGCAGATTTGTAATTATCAGAAAAATGATTTACACTACCACATTTGACACAGAATTTTCTAGGAGCATATTTGTCAGGTGTGTAGTTATTATGTTTGTTAATCCCTACTTTACCATTCCTATTGTTTTTCCTTTTAGTCTCTGTTTTTACCTCTATCTTCTCAAGTCTGTCACTCAACTGTTTGACAGTCATGTGACCAACATTAGCCTTCTTCCCTTTCTTGGCTTGACTTGATTCCCCTGAAATAAAGTTCTTGGAAACAGACCCATACTTTTCATTTAGCTTGGTTAATTTGGCTTTGCTAAGGGGTTTGCTCACAGCCGACGGATTAGGATTTTTATCATTCGACGGATAACACATTTTGTTATCCGACGGATAGTCCTCATCATCCGTCGAGACATCTGTCAGCAATCCATCTACCAAAGTAGGTTCTAGTTTCTCCTTATTCTTTTTCCAGGCTTCATCATAAAAGGACTCAATTCCTTGAACCTTGGTGATTTGAGCATGAACATCTCTGGATGTTTTCCATGCTTTAATCACCTCCTGTTCACGATCAAGCTGCTTCTTTAAAATTTCTTCCTTTTTCAAGGACTCAGTTAATTCCTCCTTAGCAATTCTACACTCAATTTTTAGTTTCTCAAACTCAACAAACTGAGACTCAAGCACATTATTCCTTTCACTCAAAACAAGTTGTTTTCTTTGATTTTAGCATTTTCTTTAGTGAGGGACTTAAGTGTAACACACAAATGATACAATTCTGTAGACATGTCATTTAATGCATCATTACACTCAGCTTTAGATAAATGTGCAAGGTTTGTAGTAATTACCTGATTGCTTGAGGAACTTGTCTCTGTTTCATCAGATTTGGCCATAAGGGCTAGATTGACATAGCTGACATCCCCATCTTCATCCAAACCATCAGCTGCCCAATCATTCTCTTGTGTAATAAAAGCCCTTTCCTTCTGTTTGAGTAGATCAAAGTATTTTTGCTTATAATCCACAGACTCAAATCTCTTCTTACTGGAATCTGACTTTCTACACTCATTTGCAAAATGCCCTGCCAAGCCACATTTGAAACACTTGAATTTTGACTTATCCACCATGTTTCTATTTGGCTTGGCAGCTCCAAAGTTCTTCTTGAACTGAGCTTGGAAAATCTTCTTGAAAGAAATACTAGGTGCTCATTAATGTCCTCCATGTCATCTTGACTCAAAGAATCTTCACTTTCTGTAGCTAGCCCTTTACCCTTGCTTTCACAGGCCTTTGAAGTTGATTCCACAGCTTCCATCTTCACTTCCTTCTCCTTTTCCAGTTCAGCCACTAGTGCAATGGATCCTCCTTTCTTCTTTCCTCTCTCCATTCTTTCATCCTGCTCTATTTCAAGCTCATAGGTCTTCAGAATGCCATACAGTCTCTCCAAAGTAAACTCCTTATAATCTTGAGAGTTTCTCAATGAGACTGTCATCGGTTTCCATTCCTTTGGAAGAGATCTGAGAAATTTCAGATTGGAGTCTTTAGTCTGATAGACTCTTCCATACAATTTAAGAGCATTTAGTAGCTTTTGGAATCTACTAAAAATGTCAGTGAGTGACTCACTTTCTTCATTGTGAAAATGCTCATATTGCTAAATCAGGAGCTACATTTTATTTTCTCTTACTTGCTCAGTACCATCACAGATTATCTGTATTGTGTCCCAAACTTCCTTGGCAGTCTTGCTGTTGATGATGTTATCAAACATATCTGCATCAACACCATTGAACAGAATGTTCATGGCCTTTTTATCTTTCCTAACTTGTTCAAGATCAGGGTCAGACCATTCATGCCTTGGCTTTGGAACAGATGGTTCATTTCCTGTTGCAGCTCTCATTGGAACATGAGGGCCTCTTTCTATGCAGTCCACATAGGCCTCATCTTGAGAAAGCATATGAAGATGCATCTTTACCTTCCAATGATGGTAATTATCTTTATCAAGAAAAGGAATCTTGACTCCAACATCTTTCTTGTTCATCTTGCTGTATTGTTTTGATCTTTAAACTCTTTGTAGATTAAGAGCCTGCTCTGATACCAATTATTAGTCCCTTAACAATATAGCAAGAATTACAGAAGGGGGGTTGAATGGAATTCTTGAACTTTTTCTTGAAATAAAAATGTTCAACTCGATTATAGATATATTTGTTTTGATTAGCACAATGCGGAATATAAACTTTAATGAATCAAAACAAGAGTAATTAAAAATAAGAGTCTTTAAAAACTTTCTGGAGGATTTAAACAATTCCACCAGAGATATATTTAATATATCGAGAGGACTCTGTGTGCAGAAATGCTCACAGCTGCTTATACAAAATAGAACTACTAAGAATACAGGAAATGCTAAAGATAGTGCTTACAAAGATTTCTCTGTGTTTGTTTCTTAGCTCTCTTAGTTGTTTTTCTTTTTTCTACTCTCTTGGTTTATATATTACCAAGATTACAAAGTCAAAAGAACTAAATAAATATAAAATCTAACAGTCTTGATCTTTGCTGCTTTTCATCCTCTATTACCCAGTTAATGGGCTTCCACAGTGTGTTTGTATCCAACTCGACGGCTGTGTGTCAGCTTTTACTGTTCAACTGATGTTTGAATCTTGATATGATCATCCGTCGACTTTCAGATCATCCATCGATGACTTACTTGATCATCCGTCGACTGCTATTTTAAACATCCGTTGAAAGTCATTTGATCATCCGTCGAAGCTTTGTTAAGCATCCGTTGATAGCTATTTTGGCACTTGACTTCATTTCACTTATACAGAATTACAAGACATTGCTTATGTACAGTTAATCAACCTATTCTGCATATCTAGTTAAAGTCAACATGACTTATATACTACTACAGATTCTATACAAAGGTGCATACAACACTGTGCTACAAACTTATTATTACATAAGCTACTCACTCGATGGATAATAAGTTACTCATCCGTCGGGACTAAAACGAGTTATCCGTCGGGACTATAATTCTTATCCGTCGAGTGCTACATTATTTCACTAAGTAAAATTTACTTAGATGTTTTGTTTAGGTAATCATCAAGTACACAACATATTCACAACATAAACTTCAATTCCATGAATTCTTTGGTTAAGAGGGAATTGGTGAGAGGTCTGCCCGAAATGAAATTTAGTCCTGATGCACTTTGTGAAGCATGCGAGAAAGAAAAGTGAAAGAGAGAATCACACAAGAAGAATACAATGACTGACATCACTGAGCCACTATAACTCCTTCACATGGATTTGTTTGGACCAGTCAATGTCATATCAATGTCAAGAAAGAAATATGGCTTAGTGATTATTGATGACTATTCCAGATACACGTGGGTGTTATTCATACATTCAAAGGATGAAGCAGCTAATATGATTATTGATCACATCAGTAAAATTAAGTTAGAAGCTGGAATGCTTTTTCGTACTATCAGATCAGATAATGGAACAAAATTTAGAAATACGAAGTTGAATAATTTCTGTATCGAGAAGGGTATTTCAAGATAGTTTTCAGCACCAAGAACACCACAATAGAATGGAGTGGCTTAGAGGAAGAATCTAACACTGGTTGAAACTGCAAGGACTATGCTTAATGAAGCCAATTATCCTACCTACTTCTGAGAAGAAGTAGTTAACACTGCATGATATACTCAAAACAGAACCATAATTAACAAGATGTACGAGAAGACCCCTTATAAGTTAGTGGACAATAAGAAACCATCAGTGAAATAATTTCACGTGTTTGGAGGAAAGTGCTTCGTGCTTAAGGACAATGAGCAACTTGGAAAATTTGATGCTAAAACTGAAGAAGGTATCTTTCTGGGCTATTCTATGGAGTCAAAAGCATATAGGGTATATGTGATTAGTGATCGAAAGGTTGTGGAGAGCCTTAATGTAACTTTTGATGATGCCAAGCTCCCAAGTATTCAGAAGGAAGATAGTTCTGATAATCTTGATGTAGAAGATCTTTTTAATAACAAAAATGAACCTGGGATTGTTCTAGATAACAAGGACCATGACAATGATCCTGATAATAATCATAATTCTGACTCAGATTCTGATGATCTAGATGATAGTGGTGATTATGGAAATGTAGAAGAGCAGATTCATACTATCTCTAAGACAAGTCCATAAGTTTCAAATTCTAGAGATCAAGCTGACAACAACTTAGGGGGAGCAGAACAAGAAGAAGAACAAGGATCCGCTAGTCAGACTCAACATAATGCTAAAATTGTTGAGCCATCAAGAACAAATCTTCTAAGACAAAAAGTATGAAGTAAAGATCATCCTTGGTATTTGGTACTTGGTGATCCGGATGCTGGAGTTCAGACTAGATGAGCTACATTAAAATATATGGTTTTATTTTGGGTTTCTATGTCAAATGGAACCAAAGAAGGTATATGAAGCTCTGGGTGATCTAGATTGGGTGATTGATATGCAAGAGAAGCTCAATCAATTCAAAAGACAGAAAGTGTGAAGCTTGTACTCATGCCTAAAGATAAATATGTGATTAGCACCAAGTGGGTTTTTAGAAACAAGCTTGATGAAGATGCAATTGTTACAAAAAACTAGGCGAGACTGGTTGCTAAGAGTTATTCTCAAGAAGAAGGGATTGACTATAATGAAACCTTTACACCATTCGCTAGATTTGAAGCAATCAGGATGTTTTTAGCATTTGCAGCATATTCAAATTTTAAAGTATATCAAATGGATGTGAAAAGTGCTTTCCTAAATGGTGAGCTTGAAGAAAAGGTCTATGTGGAGCAACCCCTGGCTTCATAGATCCTGAGTTAGAATATTTTTTCTATTTACTCTTCAAGGCTCTTTATAGTCTTAAGCAAAGCGCCAATAATATGGTTGACACTCTCTCAGAATTTCTTCTTGAAAATGGTTGTTGAGCAAGATTGAAGCTGTATGTATAAATCATCAATACTGGTTTGGATAAATCAATATAGAATAAGGACTTTGAAATAATCTATGTTCCACTAGGATCAATACAGATTGTTAATTGGGTATATGCACAAAAGGTTTTGTCAGCTGCAGTGAAGAAGACATCAACAGTGATCCGTATGAAGTTCATTAATATGTTCAGGCATCGGAGGGAATAAGGTTGGAGTCATTCGAAGTAGTTATCAGAATCAGTGTGAAGACCTCAAGATACCTAGTGAAGTTGGTTATATTTGGTAGAAGACTTAACAGTGGTTTTGTACAGGTATAATACGATATGCCTGAGAGCGGAACTAGTCGTTTGTGGATCAGACCCGTGCACGAGACGCAGTAATCCGTGAAAGGAAATGGAGTATTATTCTTAGAAATATTGTGAAGTGGTGTTTGTACTCACGGAGTCTGGAAATATTTTGAGATACAAAATTCGAAGATTAGATGGCCTGCAGATACAGAGGAGTACAGCTCGAGGATTTACATGAGTTATTTTTAATTACTGACTGGTAGAACAACAAATGAATAAATCAAATTCAACTCATTTATTTATTTAATTTTATATCACAATTGATTTTAAAATAAATAAATTAATATTTGATTTTTTATTAAATAAATAAATGAAGTCCAACTCATTTATTTATTTAATTTAACATCAACTTTTAATTTTGGGAAAATAAATTAAGGTTTGATTTTTAATTAGATAAATAAATGAAATTAAATTTATTTATTTAATTTATTTTTTAATATCAAATATTTTTATTTATTAATTATCCTAAATTAGCCATCCAACATGGTTACTTGGCATGCATGGATCATTTGAGTTTTGTTTGTTTGTTTATTAAATCAAAGGCACCTCAAATTACAAAAGAAATTAACGAAGTGGCAGGGTGATTGAATGGAAAGGAACTCGGTTGACAGATATATTAAACTAAGAAACACAGAAATCAGCTTGTATAATTCAAAGGAGGTAAAGCAAAATTGTTTATTAAATAAACAATGGAATTCGTGGTTATACAAATGAAGAATGCAAGCTCTTTGTTGTTGTTGTTAACTCAGCCACGTGGTGGGCCTGCATGCAAGAAAATAGCAAAAGAAATCAAATGATTCCATTTACAAAAGAAGTTGAACATGGCGGCTGTTAACGTCCTCCACGGGCGCGTGAATGGTACCTATGGCTGTGAATATCTGGGATATAGCGTGTAATTATTAATTATTATGTATGGTCAGTATTATTCTGTGAATTATGTGTTAATTTGTTAAATGTGTTGGATGTTAAAAAATAATATTAATTGAGGATTTTTAATTTTATATGGTCCAAAATAAAATAGAGATAATTGTCATATCTTCCTATTTTATTTTTATGTTGATTATGATTTTATAGGAATATATGGATTGTTATAAAATCTTTTCTCGAGTATTTAAAAAACTATTTTATACAATCGGGAACAACCGACGTCATCAGTTTTTTACGTTTTTAGAACCCGAAACTCTGTCCAAAACTACTTCCGAACCTAATTGCAATATACGAGCATTTTCCATGTTTCGACTTTTTCGATCCGGCGTTAAAGTTTGTCCTGCGCCGGTCCCCGGCGCAATATTTTCGATACATTATTCGTTTCGGGTAAATCAATAAAAACTTGTATTTTTGATAAACGGGATCTTTTTATTAAACAATCACAATTATCACCTCGTAATACGTGTAACCAGGCGCTGAGACCAAGACCGCAGTACAAATTGTACTGGTTTGGATAATTATCTTGAAAACCGGTACCGTTTGGATCAGTTTTTATAAATAAACGTATCATTTTATATCCGGAATGATCCAAAGGGATACTAATTTTCCGTAATTATAAATAGCCTTTACCGAATTTTATTTCGTACCGAAAATCATTTGCAAACAGTAATTCTATAATTTTACAGAAAATCTATATATTCATATAAACTTTCAAGAATCAAACAAGCTTTTGGAGGTGTTATTGAATTCAGTTTGGAAAGCTTGAGTAACCAAAATAAAGGTCTTGACGAGCTCTATCAGAATCCGTGATCCTACACCTGCAGAAATCAAGGTTATTTTCTATAATTTTATTATTTTCGAATTATTTTAATTAAAAATATGATTTTTCTTCGGATGATTGTTTGGATGATTTGATGATTGCATGTTGTAGAGCTTATTTTCCTGATGATTTTCATATGTTATATGACTGATTTGGAGTTCAATAACATATTTAAAATTAAGTTTGATTTTCGAATTTTGAAATTAGGGTTTATAACCCGTATGAATGTTCTTAATTGAAATTTAGGGCTTTTTGATCTAGGGGTTATTAGCTGTTGAATTATAGGGGTTGTGTTCCTTATGAAATTTGCAATCGATTGGTATAGTTCGTTAACAGAGGATTCGTGAATCGAAGGAAGTTGTGTTTTGAAACTTTCGTCGAGTTCGCGGGAAACCGGCGAACTTCTTGGCCATTTTACGGCCTATTCAGGGGTTGTCTGTGTGATTGAATGGTATGGTTAGATACCTGGTGAATTGTAGATTAAATCTGGAGCTTGTGGAGGTGTGAGGATTCCGGGAACGTCGTCTCCGGCGAGACAGGACGTTTTCCGGCGACGGGGGTGCAAAATTGCACTTTGGCCCCTGTTGTTTTGAAAATAATGAAGTTCAGTCCCTGAACTTTCCAGAACTTGCAAATTTAGGATTCCTGTTTTAAAAATGTTTAAAAATCATATTTTCTATTTATTTTAATTATAAAAAATTCATTTTTAATTTCTGAAAATTCTAAAATTTATTATTTTAATTCCAAAAATTATTTTTAATTCAAAACTAAATCTGAATTAATTAGTTAATTAATTTCAGTTAATATTTAATTGATTAATTGGTCAATTAATTTAAAAATTAATTGATTAATTTATTTAATTATTATTTAATTAGATTTAATTATTTAAAAATGATTTAAAAATTCCGAAAAATAGTTTCGAGCTTTAAAATATTATTCTAAATTGTTTTCAAGGCTCGATAATTATTATAAAATTGTTTTGAAGCCAGATTTGTCCTACCGAACCCTGTTATTACTCTGAAATTGATCTAACGACCGTTTTAATTCCGGAAAATGTTTTAAAAATTATATTTTAAATACCTGAAAGCCTGTTTATGACCCGAGACTCCTTTGTAAATGATATGTCATTGATTATTTGACGTGTTATGTGTTATATGTGACTTATTGTTTGACTGTCGATCTATATGTTCAATGTTTACTTGTTTATAGTGTAACTTTCAATCCGTTAATCGAATTTGGGTGAAACGAAGGGTAGATAGAAGTGTGTGTCGAATAGAATCGTATGAGTTGAATATTGATAGATGCTTATATGTGAGCAGAAGAGGCAAGGTGTAGGAAAGGGAAACAGATAGTCGAGGAGTAAGAGGTTATGATTGGAAGTTAGTACAGTATAGCAAGATAGTACCAGGCAAGTGTTCAGAAATTTCTCGTGATATATTGTAGTTGATCGATAATCCTGTTCTATATTGCAAGTGCTTTGAAGCACTGAGTCCTAAACCCTGATTCCAGTTATTGATCTTGAGCCGTAAACCTTATTCTTTCTAAACCATTGATCATTGTACACCCAAATACGAACCACAAATATACGATACTACTCCACAAATAATACAAACTAAATACCAAACACTGAAACCGAATCACTTACATATTAAAACCATTGTACCTTATGCTTTGAAAGACCAAATCCTTGTAACCTTGAAACGTTGATTCCTTTGTTATCCAATTATTTCATTATTAACATCTAAGCTTGGAAATTTTCATATTGATCCTTATGAAGATTGAAACCATTTCATTATCAAACATCCAATGTTGTTTATGATTCTGTTTATTGCTTTACATTGTTATTCTGTTATTATGTTAGAATTGGATTGTTTTATAAAATTTTGGACCAGATTCGTGGTCAGACCATATTAATGGTCAAGTTAGGCCAATGTGTGCCTTGGATTAAGTAGTAGAGC
The DNA here is from genome assembly GCF_009905375.1 of Apium graveolens. Lineage (NCBI taxonomy): Eukaryota > Viridiplantae > Streptophyta > Magnoliopsida > Apiales > Apiaceae > Apium > Apium graveolens. The sequence goes on along the minus strand of NC_133655.1, from coordinate 101,570,116 downwards.
AGTGCTGTGTGCTTTGCTCGGGGTTAGTGCGTGACTGATCAGCAGCCTAACCTTGGTTTTTTTAAAAAAATATAATATCCAATTCTAAATCATAATTCATTGTTCACTTGAATCATAACCCTTTTTACTTGATGATCATTATTCTCAGTTTTGTCATTGTGACTTGCTGAGCTAGTTAGCTCATTTGTGCGATGTTGTTATGTTCTTTTCCAGTTAAGAAGGAACCAGTTGGTAGCGAGGATCCCCAGTCCAGCGCGATAGCTAGGGGTTCAGGTTGATCGAGTTAAGCTAGTAGGCATCTTTTGAGATAATTTACGTTTGTAAAGTTTGTAATGATGTTTAATACTTAGTTCTGAGTTTGAATAGTTGGGATTTGAAGGGTTTGTATTATAAGTGTGTTCTGCTTGTGTACATACTTTAACCTGTTGCGGTCTGTGGTAGTTGGTAAGTGGGGTCACTGAATATTATTATCTTTATTATTGTTATAAGCAGGTTATAAATATGATGTGTGTGTGTGTAGACCCCAAACTTCTGACGAGTTTGGAGGGCGCCACACTGGCGACCTCTCCATTTGCCCACGTAGGCTACACGATTCCCGCATGTTTGTGATGTTAGTTTTTGTACGAAATAAAAGAAATCAATTGCCCTGTATTGATCCTGTTTGTTCAGCACAGAAGCAAATGACTTCGCTAGTAGTTGCCACAGAC